>NW_024040041.1:32272039-32541278 GCF_014851395.1 Micropterus salmoides | reverse complement strand
AAAAATCCAGAAATCACAATGTATGATTTTTTAACTATTTATTTGTATGACACAGCTGCAAATAAGTTTTTGAACACCTGTCTTTATCTAGAATTCTGACTCTCAAAGACCTGTTAGTCTGCCTTCAAAATGTCCACCTCCACTCCATTTATTATCCTAAATTGATGACACCTGTTTGAGGTTGGCTGCATAAAGACACTGTCCACCCCATACAATCAGTAAGAATCCAACTACTAACATGGCAAGACCAAAGAGCTGTCCAAAGACACTAGAGACAAAATTGTACACCTCCACAAGGCTGGAATGGGCTACGGGGAAATTGCCAAGCAGCTTGGTGAAAAAAGGTCCACTGTTGGAGCAATCATTAGAAAATGGAAGAAGCTAAACATGACTGTCAATCTCCCTCGGACCGGGGCTCCATGCAAGATCTCACCCGTGGGTCTCAATGATCTTAAGAAAGGTGAGAAATCAGCCCAGAACTACACGGGACGAGCTGGTCAATGACCTAAAAGAGCTGGGACCACCGTTTCAAGGTTACGGTGGTATACACTAAGACGTCATGGTTTGAAATCACGCATGGCACGGAAGGTTCCCCTGCTTAAACCAGCACATGTCAAGGCCCGTCTTCAGTTTGCCAATGACCATTTGGATGATCCAGAGGAGTCATGGGAGAAAGTCATGGTCAGTGTCAAAATAGAACTTTTTGGTCATAATTCCACTAACGTGTTTGGAGGAAGAAGAATGATGAGTACCATCCCAAGAACACCATCCCTACTGTGAAGCATGGGGGTGGTAGCATCATGCTTTGGGGGTGTTTCTCTGCACATGGGACAGGGCGACTGCACTGTATTAAGGAGAGAGGACCGGGGCCATGTATTGCAGATTTTGGGGAACAACCTCCTTCCCTCAGTTAGAGCATTGAAGATGGGTCGAGGCGGGTCTTCCAACATGACAATGACCCGAAGCACACAGCCAGGATAACCAAGGAGTGGCTCTGTAAGAAGCATATCAAGGTTCTGGCGTGGCCTAGCCAGTCTCCAGACCTAAACCAATAGAAATCTTTGGAGGGAGCTCAAACTCCGTGTTTCTCAGCGACAGCCCAGAAACCTGACTGATCTAGAGAAGATCTGTGTGGAGGAGTGGGCCAAAATCCCTCCTGCAGTGTGTGCAAACCTGGTGAAAAACTACAGGAAACGTTTGACCTCTGTAATTGCAAACAAAGGCACTGTACAATATTAACATTGATTTCTCAGGTGTTCAAATACTTATTTGCAGCTGTACATACAAATAAATAGTTAAAAATCATACATTGTGATTTCTGGATTTTAATTTTTATATTATGTCTCTCACAGTGGACATGCACCTACGATGACAATTCAGACCCCTCCATGATTTCTAGTGGGAGAACTTGCAAAATAGCAGGGTGTTCAAATACTTATTTTCCTCACTGTACATCAGGGGAGCTACTGTCTTGTTAAGAGGAGTCGAGCTCCCCCGTAGTTGTTGACTGCGACCATCAGATTCCAGCAACAAGGAAATACGTTACTCTTTTACTCATGGATTTGTTTTTCCAATTTCTTAGCTGTCCATCACCTCCATTTATTGATTTCGCCTATTTAACCAAGAATGATAGAGCTAGAGACTGATGTAAGGAATTTATTGGGACCTTATTTATTGGAACTTCAAATATGTATATATTTGCTTAGTGTTTGGGCCCCTATGTACAAGCTTCAGATAGCTTAAAAAAGGGTGTCCCTTTTCACAAATATTCTGATTTTACTTGTTTTAATGTTTTGTGAAAAAACTAAACTGGACTAAAACTAACACTAAAACTAAACTAAAACTAAGCATTTTCCAAAAAAAATCTAAACTAACTAGCAAACCCACGTTAAAAACTAATAAAAACTAAACTAAAACTAAGCATTTTCCAAAAATAAAAACTAAACTAAACTAGCAAACCCACGTTAAAAACTAATAAAAACTAAACTAAAACTAAGCATTTTCCAAAATAAAAACTAAACTAAACTAGCAAACCCATGTTAAATACTAAAAAAACTAAACTAAAACTAAGCATTTTCCAAAAAAACTAAACTAAAACTAAGCATTTTCCAAAAATAAAAACTAAACTAGCAAACCCACATTAAAAACGAATAAAAACTAAACTAAAACTAAGCATTTTCCAAAAATAAAAACTAAACTAGCAAACCCACGTTAAAAACTAATTAAAACTAAACTAGCAAACCCATGTTAAAACTAAACTAAAACTAAGCATTTTCCAAAACTAAAAACTAAACTAAACTAGCAAACCCACGTTAAAAACTAATAAAAACTAAACCAAAACTAAGCATTTTCCAAAAATAAAAACTAAACTAAACTAGCAAACCCACGTAAAAAACTAATTAAAACTAAACTAGCAAACCCACGTTAAAAACTAATAAAAACTAAACTAAAACTAAGCATTTTCCAAAAATATTTTCCTAAACTAAAACTAAGCATTTTCCAAAAATAAAAACTAAACTAGCAAACCCACATTAAAAACTAATAAAAACTAAACTAAAACTAAGCATTTTCCAAAAATAAAAACTAAACTAGCAAACCCACATTAAAAACTAATTAAAACTAAACTAGCAAACCCATGTTAAAAACTAAACTAAAACTAAGCATTTTCCAAAACTAAAAACTAAACTAGCAACCCAGTTAAAAATAATAAAAACTAAACTAGCAAACCCACATTAAAAACTAATAAAAACTAAACTAAAACTAAGCATTTTCCAAAAATAAAAACTAAACTAGCAAACCCACATTAAAAACTAATTAAAACTAAACTAGCAAACCCATGTTAAAAACTAAACTAAAACTAAGCATTTTCCAAAACTAAAAACTAAACTAGCAAACCCACGTTAAAAACTAATAAAAACTAAACTAGCAAACCCACGTTAAAAACTAATAAAACTAAACTAAAACTAAGCATTTCCAAAAATACTAAACTAAAACTAAGCATTTTCCAAAACTAAAAACTAACTAAACTAGCAAACCCACGTTAAAAACAACTAAAACTAGCAAACCCACGTTAAAAACTAATAAAAACTAAACTAGCAAACCATTTAAAAACAATAAAAACTAAACTAAAACTAAACATTTTCCAAAACTAAAAACTAAACTAAACTAGCAAACCCACGTTAAAAACTAATAAAACTAAACTAGCAAACCCATGTTAAAAACTAATAAAAACTAAACTAAAACTAAGCATTTTCCAAAACTAAAAACTAAACTAGCAAACCCACGTTAAAAACTAATAAAAACTAAACTAGCAAACCCATGTTAAAAACTAATAAAAACTAAACTAAAACTAAGCATTTCCAAAACTAAAAACTAAACTAAACTAGCAAACCCACGTTAAAAACTAATAAAAACTAAACTAGCAAACCCATGTTAAAAACTAATAAAAACTAAACTAAAACTAAGCATTTTCCAAAAATAAAAACTAAACTAAATTAGCAAACCCATGTTAAAAACTAATAAAAACTAAACTAAAACTAAGCATTTTCCAAAAATAAAAACTAAACTAAATTAGCAAACCCATGTTAAAAACTAATAAAAACTAAACTAAAACTAAGCATTTTCCAAAAATAAAAACTAAACTAGCAAACCCACGTTAAAAACTAATAAAAACTAAACTAAAAAAAAGCATTTTCCAAAAAGAAAAACTAAACTAGCAAACCCACGTTAAAAACTAATTAAAACTAAACTAAAATTGAAAACAAAAAGTCAAACCGAAATAAAAATATAAACTAATGAAAAAATCCAAAACTATAATAACCTTGATTGTAACACACGTTTCTAACTAACGCGTATGATATTACCTGTTTTCTTTTAGTAATGTGTTATATTACTGCATTAAAGCAAAAAGCCATACATTACTGTAAATGCATTTCTTTTGTAACGCCTTACTCCCAACACTGATTGGGACTGAAATTGTTTTGAAATACTATAGAGATAAGCTACATTAATGGTATTCACACTAGCTAGACTGGTGTTTGTGTGGTGAAAATTAAAATATCCCCTCTCCTTTACCTCAAGTAAATGTAGCTGCAGTTAAGCAAGTACCAGTCATTAGGACCCATTGGGAATAACTCCAGCCCCCCTAAAATAACAACGTCCATATTTTAGGTTAGGATAAAACCCAAGTACAGAAATGCCAGCAGCAAAATGTACTTCACATGCGGACGTGAGAGAGATTTCAGCTTAGCCCCAAGGTATAATGGGACATGGACTGGATGCAGACGGGGATAAACACATTTGGAGCCAACGACCGATCTAGAGATTATCATTAAACATGTCTGTTATCAGTTGATGGAGGAGTGTTTTACAGACAGACTCACATTACAGGAGTCCTTTCCACCCTGGGTCAGACCAGCACAGATCATGTTGCTTGTGATGTAGCCATAGGCATTGTTACAATCCCTGTTGGAAACGATGGGAATATTCACCTCCTGCAGCTTCTGTGGGTAAGGAAGTGGAACTGAAAAGGAAAAATGCTTTTATGTTGATCTTGTATTATGCTTTTTGTCATTGTGAGTGTCTCACAATCTGATCTCTTCATTGTCTGAGACTTAGAGCTCCTTTGTTGCCCAGAAACTATTAAACCCATCAGAGTTCAGTAGTTCAGTAGTTCAGTAGTTTATTCTGACGCTCACCACATGTGGATTCAAATAGTTACCAACAGATGCACTTTTTTCTCCTGTTTGTCTGATAGAAACTACAACAAGCATCTGTTTGAGGACTTTTTATCCATGAAACCATATATTTGCAAGATGTTTTTAAAGGTTTACGTCTTCATGAGGAACCAATGGGCTTGGAGTCGAGAGCTACAGACAGAAAGTCAGACTGAGAGAAATGCTGCAGTCAAAATTTTTTTTTTGCTTAGGAAGGTTCCTTAGCATAGGGTACTGGACCATCATTTACGAAAGGAAAGGAGAGAATGCCGTCCCACAATTCCTCGCGGCAGTATATTTAAAACCGTTCTCAAACTCAAATGATGAAATCTCTCAACCGTATTCAACCGCTTTTTTTTTACTGGACTCATTTATGATACTTGAATAAGTATTTTTACAATTTCCTTCTTTCTTTTAGTTTGTTTTCTTTTGGCTTTGCTGTAATCTAGTACTTTTTCAACACTATTTTATGTTTCGGAGTGTTGTATTAGAATGTTCCATCCATCTATCCATCGTCAACCGCTTATCCGTTTAAGATTTCACCCCAATTCTCTCACATTTGTTAACTTTGGTCTGGAACATCCCAGACATTCACTACATTGAATACGTACAAAGAAAAAGGAAGGAAATAATAATAAATAAGCAGTCTCTGAGTAGTCTTCTGGTTTATTAGAAGTAAGAGAAGTGACATTTGGAAAAAAATGAACGAGCACGCGTGTGTTATTTAGCACAAGACCTGACAGCCTGTGCATCTTTAAACCATGAAGCCAGACAGAGTTGGGGTGGATACAGACAGCTGACAGCAGAAATTACAGACGTGGATTTTACCAGATGGAAGGCTATAACATGGGACAGATTTTTTCAGAGCGGTCCTGAAGTTTTCTGTTTTCTGCTGGACAGGTAATTAACTTAAGTTTGTCAGACTTTAGCGACGCAAACGAAAGCTACATTTTCGAGACAATCAGCTGATCAGTAATGTTAATTGGGGCGGCTGTGGCTCAGGAGGTAGAGCGGGTTGCCCGTTAATCGGAAGGTTGGTTGTTCAATCCCCAGCCTCCAAGCTGCATGTCGAAGTGTTCTTGGGCAAGATCCTGAACCCCGAATTACCCCTGGTGGCAGTTCCACCAGTGTGTGAATGTTAGTTTCTGTTTGAGCACTTAGGCTCAGTGCATGGAAACATCAGCCAGCTAAACTTCTACTGCCCTGGTAGAAAAAACATGTAGGTGGATTATTTTCATGTCACCTACTTATTCTCCAGCCTGTGGTTTGGCATTGCTGGTTATGTTGAGACAATCAGCTGATCAAAACATTAATTGGCATTAAACAGATGCGCATGAAAGCTCAGATCAGCCAGCTAAACCGGTATGAAAGACAGCCGGTAGAAAACATATGTTGTTGGATTGTAATTTCATGTAGTTAATCTCCAGCACTCTTTTATGGCTTTGTTAGGAAGACAGATTTGTGCCAATAACTTTCCTGAGACAAACAGCTGATAAATATTATTGGCAATAAAACGGTAACAGCAGGGAAGCTGAAATTATGGCTGTCAGTGCTACTTGGCTTATCTAATTACGCAAAGCAAGAGTAGCTTTGATCCTTACCTGAGAATGCATTTGTAAACTTCATGTATTATGTGGTTTATAATGGACTGTGGTGCAGAAACAGTGAGGCTTACATTGGCCTGTTATCTGTCAGTGGCCATACTTGATGCACTAGATGTGATAGTTTTTGAGATGTTCTTCATTTACTTTGAGTAAATTTGAGACATCATGTAGCACTTCATATCTTGATGTGGCTGGTGTTTATTGATGAACAAATAACAATAATACGGGGGTGTAGAAATTCTTGTAATTCGCAACCCTCACGACTAGATGTCACTGGAACTTACACACTTAACCTTTAAAAAAAAACATCTGAGTACTTCTTCCACCACTGTTTTTTACATTTTTGAGGTTTTATTTTTTTTATTGTCATCATGTTGCTCCTCTGCAGTGGTTCTGGTTTATATAAATGTGTGGTCTATTGTGGTTTTGTTTCCAAAACCCAACAATAAAAATGTAAGAATTCATAAAATCATTCACAATCAACAAGACAGTTAAAAATTATAAAATAAATTCTCACCCCCAAATTGGATGTCTCCCCATCCGGTGACCCAGCAGGTCATCCCGGCATTAAAGACGCTGCCTTTTGCCGCCAGACACACGGGTCTGATGTAGTCAGTGATAGAAACAGGCGAGGACAGTTGCAGCAAGGCTATGTCGTTGTTGAGTGTTTCGTCATTAAAGTCTGAATGCGTGATGATCTTGGAAACAGTCCGGGACACCTCGTTAGGGTTAGAGAGTTTTTGGGTGTGACGTCCGAGGTAAACGATAAGACCAGATGTGCTGGGGCTGAGAAACAGAAAAGACAACATAGAGTATGCCTAGGTAATATTTTTACCCCTTATAGTACCTTAACGTTGATACTGATGCATAAGGGTTAAATATTCTACAATGCTGTAACTGTTAAATAATGTTTAATAAATAAGTCATCATGAGAAGTATTATAAACATTCATTTCAACAACATTTATTTTTATTCCTTGTTTTTATTGGAGTTCATTCTTTTGTGTCATTATAACATTTAGGTTAAACACTTTTTCTTTGAAACTGCTAAATTCAAACAAGTAAATATGAGTTTATTCACATTTTGGAACCATTATTATCCATTTATGTTGACTTGCGTTAATGTTTACAGCTGAGCCTACCAGCACTGACTGACTAAAAGACTCGTGACTACGTCAGAAACACTGGAAATTATTAAGAAATTGATCTGTAAAACCTAGATGAAAGCATATATATCAGCTAATGAGTTTAGTTTTGACCATTTATTAAATAATTTAGCAATTCATGAACCACCATTGTTTCTTAATGTCATCAACAATACGTTTATTCTTTTGCTTCCATATATCATTTAAGACTTAGGGACTGAGAGGGGGAATTAAAGCCATGGGATTAATCTTAGAATTTTGAGGAAAAATAAAGTTTAAATAGTTTTTTGTTTCTTTCATTAAATTCAAATTCAGTCTCAGAAGTCACAATTGTACACTATACAAGCTCACTCTGTGTCATGAAGTGAGTCATATGACAGGATTGAAGTTCACCTCTCGAAACAGTGAGCAGCAGTCAGAATCCACTGGTCATTGATCAGAGAACCTCCACATTCATGCTTGTTGTTGAAGTGCAGACTGGCCATCCAGGGCCACCATCCTGCAGGAGCATCCTCCCCTACGATCCTGAGGGAGAGAGGCGCAATGCCACAAACTGGAGGGAAATAGTCAACTCAATTCAATTTTATTTATATAGCGCCAAATCACAACAGCATTTTCTTTCATAAAACTTTCATAAAAGAGCCTGCAGCGGTTACATGAACCGCTGCAGGCTCTTTTATTATTATTATTCAGGTGCTGTTTTTGTTTCTTTCTGGTTGCTATCAGGTGTCTGGATGCCTGTCATGTGTGGAATGTTTCTGTTCTAAAGGTTCACTATATAAAATTTAGTGGCATCCATATGGGGGTAAATCTACGGAAGAGGATTAGGGCCACATGTGAATTTTTTGGAGTTCTGAGATTAAAGTCAGAATTCTGAGAAAAAAAAAAAGTGATGCTCTCACATGGGACCCACAGGTCCCCATACTTCTGACTTTAATCTTTGACCCTTAGCCTTTAATCCAAGCTGGGCCAGCATAGCTCCTTTTCCCATCTCTCTTTGCTCTCCTCTGAGATGATCAGAGCCACCGGGGTGCCTGGTCCAATTTAATTAATTACATTAACCATGCCTTTTCAGCAGTAGTTCTATATAATCATCATCTATGCCCAGTTCAAAGTAAAATTCAATAAGTTGATCCATACTGGGGCGTTGCGCTGGGAGCAGCTGAGCGGAAATAGACACTGCTATAGCTCAGAAGGAATGCAATAAGAAAAGCATTGCGAGGGAATGCCAAATATTGTGAACACAAAAGTAGTAGTAGTAAAAATTTCCTCGCTGTGACCCTTCACGGGCTCTGTATGTTGTGATCTCTGTTTGAAGCCTTTCCTTATGTTTTGTATAAACAGAAAATGGGTAAATCAGCTATGTGTTAACTTTGAAAAAGAGAAATTAAATGAATAAATATGGAAACTCACCATCTAATTGTGCGTTGCTTCCTGTGGGAGAGAAAATAAAACATTTTGTTATTTATAGGGAACTGCTTGTTTGCTGTACAGTGATTTCTAAAATTTTACATTTCTGAGGAAAAGAATCAAAGAAATGTGGTTGGGAAACCCTGGTCTAAGCTAAATAACTGTATAAAGTTGTTAAAAATAGCTATACTAGCAAAATGTGCTAAATTAATTAAACTGTATATAAAACAGTTAAAACTAGTAAAGTGTAAAACAAGCAGCTACAACAGTAAAATGCTGCTCACACATTGATGCATCAGTCACAGAAGACATTTTACTGTAGAACCAGTGCTCTAACTACAGATTAACTACATTTTTACTGATAACAATAATATGACTTCTATAACGTTTTAAATGGAGGATTGTTTTTACTTTGTTAAATTTATACTTTCATTTCAGTAAAGGATCTGAATACTTCTTCCATCTCTGCTGTAGGGTAAATATGAATCTAGCCCTGCAGCTGGCTAACTAGCTTAGCATAAAGACTGAAATCAGCTAGCCTCAGTATGTTTATTTCCCTGTTTGGATCCTTTGACTGGTCATTACAGCATCGTAAAACAGGAAAAACTAATAAAATAATAAAAACATAACATCATAAAACTGTAAAATAATCAGTCGATAAAACATAAACTATAAAGGACTTTAAAAAAACACAAGACTGCATTAGTCAGCATTAGGCGAGACAAGGGCCAGTTTAATTTAAGCTTCAGTTGCTTTTTGCGTGAATTTGCTGTAAGTAGATAATTACACTGAAACAGAAGAGTCAGTCTCTATTATTAATATTTTCTTTTAACTATGAAAATAGATCACTTTCTTGTAATAGGAGAGCATTGGGTTGACTCTTACCCCTTTTCTTCATTCTATTGTTTTTATTTTATGTCCTCTATGTGTTTTATTTTTAGCATTTTTTTGTTTTTAATGCTTAGCACTTTGGGATTTTTTAAAATAGTAAGTGCGATATAAACGAAATATATTATTATTAGGGGTCCATGCTTGAACCACGAATGCAAGGCATCGCTGTGCCCAGATCCAACAAAAAACATTGCAATTATATGCTAATAAATCTTTGGAATGGCTGATCGACACCAAATTTGGAGCATTAATGTGGGACGCTCCCCTGAGGGCCTGTGCAAAATTTGGCGCAACTTGCCCCTATGTGGCGCTATATAGAATCCCAATAAATTGTTCCTCTATAATCACAACTCACATTGACATGAAACCAGAGCCGAATTGTTCAGCATGTTCCCCTTACTACAGGCACCAATGTTCACCAAAATATGCCCATAGGTGGCGCTGTAATTTCACATTAAAGACGTCAAAAAAAAATCCCATTGACTTAAATGCAATAACAAAATGCGAAACTTGACGACCTTATGTGCCATGCCCCCCTGAGGGGCTGTGCAAAATTTGGTACAGGTAGCCCCTAGTTGGCGCTGTTGAAAAAAATCCCATTGACTTACATGCATTTTATATCTCCATAACCACAAACCAAATTTGGGGCAATTGTTCCCCATTCAATTCAATTTTTAATTCAATTCAATTTTATTTATATAGCGCCAAATCACAAGAACAGTTATCTCACAGCGCTTTTCATAAAAGAGCAGGTCTAGACCGTACTCTGTGATGCTATTTACAGAAGCCCAACAATTCCCACCAAAAGCAGCACTAGGCGACAGAGGCTTTTAAGAGGCAGAAACCTCGAGCAGAACCATGGCTCAGGGTGGGCGGCCATCTGCCTCGACCGGTTGGGGTGAAGAAGAGAGAGGGAGAGAGAGAAAAAGAGAGGGAGAGATGGAGAGAGACCGAGTGAATGATACCAAATTAGGTGTAATTGTTCCCCATGGGCCCCTGATGACACCTAAAAAAATTTGGTGCAATTCCACTTACAGGTGGCGCTAAAATCAAAGCTGAAATCTCTCACTAAACTCCATTCATTCCAATGGCATTTTCAAATGCAGGACATTTTGCCTCTTTATGGAATGGCCTATTCAAGACCAAACTCGGAGACCTTATGCGGCACCACAGCGGGGCACCCGGGCCGACTCGCGCGCCCTCCGTGGGGCCAGGGGGGGAGGCTTGGACCCCGCTTACAACTGCTTGCAGTTCTAGTTATTATTATTATAATTAGAACATGTGATCAACATTCTCTACTGAGAAAAAATTTAACAGGACTCACCTGTAACCGCGAAGACCACGAGCACGACACCACAAACTAACAGCTTGACCTCCATCGTGCGATTCTTCCAACTGTGTCTTGTAATTTATGGAGAAGCTAAACAGCCTGGAACAGGACGGTGTGACTCTGTTTGGTCTGGCTGGAAGATAAGTCAATTTATAAGGAAAAACAAGGTCAAACATATTATTAAGCCATAAACGTGGACTCCAGGTATTCAAGAGCAAAGAGCAAATAGAAGAAATAAAGAGTGAAATGTGCTGCCATCCACACAGTTGGATTCTGAGTACAGCATCTTTAAATGTGAATTAAAAGGTCTCTTAGATTAACAGTGTGACTTGTGGTGAGAGAATATTGGTCTTAAAAAGAAACGTTTATAATTTTACATGCTTATTGTGGTCAAACCTTTTATGGAAATTAAGTTTCGGCTTAGTTAAAAATTACTTTCGGTTAGTGTTTCAGGCATCAATTAACAGATATCAGTCAATATCGATTAGTAAAAGCAGTAAGAATTACAGAATAATGTTGGAGATTCTTTCTAATTCCCTCATTTGATTTTCTTAATTTTGTAGGATTGGAACAGTCCTTTCTTTGGTGGTGTGTGGAGGCAACATCATGAACGACACTGTGGCAATACCTTTAATATTTCAATGCCTTTTATGCTCACATCGTGTAGTAAATACACTTCTGTTTAATTAACTTATAAACACAAGGGGTTCAATAGAGGCACATTTTACACCCTGCTTCATTTCCCTTTTGTTAAATACAGAGTTAGAGGAAGTATTCAGATCCTTTACTGAAGTAAAAGTACTAATATAACACCTAAACAATTCTCTATTTCAAGTAAAATGCTGCATTAAAATTGTTACTTCAGAAAAAGTAGTAAAGCAGTAAAATTCAAATCAGTGCTTAGGCACATTCATTTAATGACACTCACTGACCTCAAGGTGGCGATGTAATAATCTTTACGTTTTAGCAATTATCTCGAACAGCTCGGCCAAGAGTTCATATTCTTTCTACATTTTCACCTTTCAACATGTCTGCATCCGGTCTTCTGCTCTAATTTTTTCCCTTAATTTTCTCAAAATCCTATCTTTGACTTCTCATTAGAAAGTACTGGGTCAATCGTCCCAACACTTCAGGATCATCTACAGAATGAAAGAAAATTAGACACTTCAATCTGTTTCAATATACAAACCGATCAGTTTTTACTAAAATAACAACAAATGTAGTCGTGTGAAAATTCACTGAAAGTCATAAGTTACATAAAATGTTTGTTAAACAACAGAGCAGCAAAATAGAGAGAACACTATTCATTAATCAATTAAAAAGGAAAATCAAGAGTTTTTCTTCTTGTCAGTTAAATAAGAAACTATAATCCAAATACAAGCAGTCTGCTTGGACCCTGATCGTTACAGCTTGTTGCTATATTTATTGTTAGTTTAATGTTTTTAGGCTTCAATTTAAAAAAAAATCTATTTTTACCTTATTCATCTCAAAGTCCAAGAAGTGACTTGGTGACATATAGTAATGTTTTATTGCTGTGTACCTTGATAACTGCATTTATAGCACTGCAAAGTAGATACAGTATGTGTCACTCCAATATTACATGTTCTATAAAAAGTATTCATCACTATTTCAAAATTGGCTTTTTTACAACATTAAATGAAAGATTTCAGGTGACTTATTACTAATTTACAGTAGACTTTATTCGCTCTATAGAGATCCAGTTTCCCTTTGATGTTAAAGTCTCTATTTCTGTTGGTTAGTGTCTAATAAAAAACAATAAATCTATTATCATTCAGTGTTGTAAAACAGGCACTTTAACGTTGCACAATTTGCTTTTTACCCCTGTAGGGTTGTCAGGGGGTCATGAGACTTTGCCCGTCCAGTCTACATGTGTTTTTGTGGACCAGGGAGTCCTGTAGGGGCACTGTGGAGTATGCGGGACCAGAGCTGTTGCTGCGAGCACGCCGCTACTTGTATATCCAAAGTGAGAGCTGTCAGGCGGACCCTAGCGGAGAGGATGGAGAGGTTGGAGCCTGGGTGAGGAGCTCAGACATCAAGAGTGAGATGTAGTAGTACAGCCCTTCCAGTCTCACCCTCTCCAGCGGGGGAGGGGGGAGAGCCAAACAGCAGCCCTTTTGGCCATGGTGCGTGTGCAAATGCGTCTACGCCCAAGGGCGGACTGTCCTGTGGTAGGATCGAGAACCACAGCAGGCAGTGCGTGTTGGGCCGTCTGGCATACAGGTCCACCTGCGCCGTCCCGAACCAAGACCAGATCTGGCCACCTCCTCCTGAGAGGACAGGTTGGCTTCCTTGATGCCCTGGAAAGACGGTAGGATACGGCAAAATTGTAGGGAGTAACCCCACCTCAATATGCCGTCCAGAAAGCTTTCTTGGCCCTCACTGCCACCAAACCCTCCATAAATGGGAGTTTGGCCCAAGGGGTGCCACAATTGAAAGGGCCAAAAAAACGAGTGGACTGTGGTGTCCTGAACGCACCACGGCCGGTCGCTCCGTTGACGTCATTGCCTGCAACAGTGTTGTCGTAGCGTCTTTGGTGACGTGTTCACTATCGGAAGAACTGTTGTGAGGAGCAGTGACGAGGAGAGTTCTCCTTTCCACAGCTGTTGGCCACTGTGGGAGAGATTGTGTCCCCTCTGCTGCCAAACGGCGCAGCGAGCCGCTCGCGATCTTCCCTGCTTCGTTATGACGGGAGAGACGTGGCCAGTGGCAGCATCTTTCCAGCAATAGCGGGCCAGGCCGCTGCTACATGGTTACGACCTCTCATTGGAGCAGTTGCCTGTACTAGCAGCACGCCCGAGCGGGTTCACGTAAGCGAGCTGGGAATGCAGGCTAGGATCAGATAGCATTGTGCCGCTTCGGCTTGTTTCTCCGCCATCATGCCGTGGAAGCCAATTGTGGCGCATGTCAGGCGGTTAGCTTAGCGCCGTGTTGATGGGGCATGTTCAGCACAACACTTTGCTGGGAAGGGGTTGGTGGGGAGGAATTAGCTCTTTGAGGAATGTAGGTTGTTTTAATCAAAACATTTGGCACATTCACAACATTGTCACAAGCAGCACACAACATATTAACATAGTGGCTTGGACATGAGACGGAGGGGAGGGGCTCGGCATCTCCGTCCTCAGCCACTCATTTCAGCAGCTGCTTCTTCCCCAAGCTGCAGGTATGGCTAGCGGGGGGGGGTCTAGGCTGCTCCTCTGGCTGCGATATATATCCCTTAGCCTGGGCGGGATCCCTGGGTGGCACGGTGTCTTGGGGAGGGTGCTGAGGCGGTTGAATGGGGGCCGGAGCATCCTCCTCAGCGGGGAGGGGATCCGGGTCTTCCTCGCTCTCCTCGCAGATGAGGGAGAGCTCACACTGCCGGAAATACCATCTCTGGCGTGGTCCCTGCCAAGGCATTCAAAGCAGAAGTGATGAGTGTCGACCCCAGCGATCAGTCCGGGGCACGAACAGGCCAAGACCAGCTTAAAGGAGCGGCGACTCCATCCGTGGAGGTGAAGGTCAGTGGGCGGTTCGCCGTCTGTCAGAAAAAAAAAGGATGCTGAGCAGTGAGGACACCGCTATTTATACTGTACGCACGTACAGTAGCGACGTCCAGTTGGTCAGCTACTTCCAGCATGCAAAATTTCATTGGGCGAGTACGTGCGTGTGATAGGAGGAGAGGTAGTACTCATAGAGTCCAGTAGAAGGCGGAGTGATATAGATGTGAGATAGAACAGATGCCAGTGTTCCCTATGCATTCAGCACAGCACCGCTGCGGAATAAATAACCTGCCCACTAAAATGTCACACAATCATTAATATCAATGTGCAAGTAATGAATAGGAGAATGAAAGTTAGTGGAGGAAAATATTAGCAGTAAGTTTCAGCCCGGTAGTAAACGTGCAGTGTAAGTCACAGTGTGTCCGTTAATAAAAGTCTTTCCACTGCTGGAAAAGTGAAGCCTGTTAGCACTAGCACATTTTTGGCTACGTTAGTTAAATTAGTATCGAAGTAATGTTAATTAGCTCAGCTGTAAGTCATTCTAACTTTCCTAAAGTTAACCCTACTTTTCAAGGTTTGAGAACATCTGGTACAAGCTTAGACTAAACTGGTGTACAGCTCTGTCCTGTACACATAATGTCCATCCTGATAATTATATTTCAGTTTTTAGAGGAGTCTGACAACTGGTTGTTAAAGAAACAAAGGACCATGGAGCTGAGGTTAATGAAGTAAATTAGGGATGCAAACTTGTCCTTTTAAGCTAATTAGGAGATGTTTCTAGTTAGGAGTCATCAGAACCCTGCACCACCGAGCTGAGAATATACCAACCAGTGCCCAAGAGAAGGGAGAGAACCACCTGAAAGGGGCACTAAAAGCAGATACCCTAAATGGACCTTTGTGAAAACAGCCACGAGTACCAGGAAGAACAGCAACACTACGAAGGAGGAGGAAAAGAAGTTCAAACACAACAACATTGTTACAGTATAGGTCTATGCTCCTCGATGAGCAAAATGGGTGTAGTGCAGTGAAGTCCATGTAATTTTGATGTAACTGTGTACAGTATGACTGTCCAGTGTGTAAAAAAGAACCTTACCAATGACATCATGATTTTGCATTTTCTAAGAACAGCCAGACGACTTTCTGAGGGTGGAAGACAACGTCAGTTCAGCCATCAACAGGAACTGGCTATTGTCAGTACGGTGTTGGCAAACAACGCCATCCGCCTACATCAACTACGAGAGCAAATCCTTGCTGATCACACAACATTCCTTAATATACCGAGCTGTCAGTGCAAGACTCCTGAAGAAGAGAGGAGGTGGCCTCGATGATGCTCGGTGCACAAACACAGTCAAGATGTTTCCCCAAAGTCAGACTGTTTAATGTGAAGGTGAAACCAGATTATCATTTTGTTGCTGCTGTTTACATTCTCCCGGACGCAAATAAAAAAAAAACTGCAGAATGTTCTTTATATGTGTATGTACATGTATGTATATATGTATATAAATAAACTATTGTTTTATTTGATTTATTTATTTAATTATCTGTTAAATTCTGTGTGTGTAGAATGAAGGGACTACAAACCTTGTGTTGTACAATGAAAAATAAACAACCTTGTATCATATTATTAAGTTAATATTATCGCTGTATTAAGATGTGAGCATCATTTCAATGTTGTAGACGGACGAGGTGGAGATAATTTAAACTGCTTTATATTCTGCTGGGAAGAACTCTGCACATGGAGGTTTCATCATAAAGTTATGATGGAAAAATACACAGTAGGTGACACAGAGCAGCTGAATTATACTGATTCACTCTTTATGTCCGTCTACACTGACAACTGGACCGAGACTGAGGAGTCCTGCTGTCTGCTCACAGATGAAACTGGTTAAACTGCCTCAGTGTTTCCTGGGAACAGATGACCTTGATTTGAAACGAGTAAACACTGTCGACACCATGAAGGCCAAAGTAACGTTTGTACAATCTGTGCATCCATCACTCACAGAAGAAGTACTCAGATCCTATACCTTGAGTAAAAGTATCAATACCACAATGTACAAATACTCCATTACAAGTCAAAGCCTCTATTCAAAATCCTACTGAACTACTAAGCAAAAGTACAGAAGTGTTATCAGTTAAATGTACTTTAACATCAAAACTCAAAGTAACTATGCCCACATTGACTGATAATGTGCTTTTCATTTCTCACTGATTGATTGAGCTGCGCTCCACGCGATCCATTACCCTTTTACGTGATCTTTTTATGGAGGTCAGGAGTAGGGTTAGGGTTGTTGTTTTTTTTCTCCAGTAACACATGACTTGTTACAAACTGGATCTGCCAGTTTACAAACATTCCAGACACGTTCATCAGGGCTGCTAACTTTTCATTTAGTTTGGAGGGAGATTCAGTATGTGTGAAGTTTGTGCGAGTCTCTGACTTTACCCACTGCAGCGGTAGGGGTCATCACTCCTCAGCCCACAAAAACTTAAGCAACCAAATTCACAATTTTAAAGCACATATAAATAATAAGCCGATTCAATAATCAAATATAAACCTTTAATAAGTATGGTTGATGGAGGGAATTCTGCTGATGAATGAACACCTTGAGGTGAGCGCTTCATCTGTCTAATTTAAAAAGTAAAAAAAAGCTTTGTTGTTTTATTTGCCATCGTGTCAGTCAAACATGTTACGACCATACAATTCATCTGTTTAACTAAATCTTTATGTGAAAGACTTTAAATCTAAATGATCACAAAATTGAAACAAAACGTTAAAGAAAGGAAACAAATCAACTGTGAGATTGAATATTGGTAAATTAGTTGAATTTTAAAGCCCTTTAAAATTACATTTTAAAATGTTAATCATTAATTTATTATTTATTCATTAAATGGTCAATTTAATGATCTATAAATATCTTTTTCTAATTATTTTTTAAAGGGGCCATTTTATTAACTGATTATAATCAAACACACAAGTTACAATTAACACTCCAGGTTTCATAATTCATATTTATTTAATTTCATGATGTTGAAGATGGTCGATACCAACAAGTTTAAAGTTCTTGGTTGGTCCAAATCTTTGAGTACATCGGGCCTTGTGAAGTTATAAATTACATATTTCTCTATTTTCTGCCATTTTAAAGACAAAATGAGTAATCAATTAATGGAGAAAATAGTCCAATCAAAATTAGAACCACACAACTTCTGGTAATACTTAAACAAAACCAATTAAACTTCCTGTGAAAGGACAAAAGAGGAGAATAGGAAAGGTAAGATGGACAGTAGCATAGGAACCGAGAGGGGAACCAGGTGAGCGGTTCCAGAGCCCAGGTGGTTGGTGGTGGTCTGGCTGGGAGTGGTCCCAGAGCCCAGCTGGTTGGTGGTGGTCTGGCTGGGAGTGGTCCCAGAGCCCGGCTGGTTGGTGCTGATCTGGCTGTTGATCCAGGACTGATACTGGGACACTCGGGTGAAGCCTTGTGGAAAATTAGGCAGGGCACAGCCTCTTCCAAAACTCAGCACTCCAGCCTGGACCCAGACAGAGACGTTTTTAGTCACCAGCGGGCCTCCTCCATCCCCCTGCAGATGTCAGACAGGTCGGTTATACTTCATACTTCTGCTCTCAGAGGGAAACACTGTCCTTTTTATTCACCAGTCAGATCTATTGATTAGTGCAGATTTAAACATGTGTGTTATCAGTTGATGGAGGAGTGTTTTGCAGACAGACTCACATAGCAGATGCCCTGTCCTCCCTGAGTCACACCAGCACAGATCATGTTGTTTGTGATTTTACCACCGTAGGTAACGTTACAATCACTGTTGGACACAATGGGAAGACTCACCTCCTGCAGCCTCTCTGGGAAAGGAAGTGGAGCTGAAAAAGAAAAAGAGATATTAATGTTGAGCAGTACTTCCCTCTTGTCCTCTGTGTTAAGGTTTATCCAGCTAAGATATACAGGACAAAGGGATTTGGGCCCACCCACCTACCTTCTGTTGCCCCAAATACTCACTAGAGCACCACATGTGGATTCATCCACCACTGAAAATAGTGCAACATCAAATGTACTATTTCCTCCTGTTTATTTGACAGAAACGTCAGCGAGCAGCTGTTTTAGGAAATTACTGAACCTTTTTAAACATGAAACTATATATCTGTGAAGATTTATGTCTTCAGGAGGAACCAATGGGCTCGGAGCTGAGAGCAACAGACAGGAAGTCAGACGGACTGACATGTTGCTGGTTTTCATGTCTTTTCATGGAATTTGTTGACAGTAAGAAAAATCCAAAACATCAAGGCCTTTCCCTTTAAAGGTCCAGTGTGTAATATTTCTGAGGATCTATCGACAGAAATGCAATATAAGATCCATAACTATGTTTTCAGTGGTGTATAAAGAACTTACATAATGAACCATTATGTTTTTATTACCTTAGAATGAGACATTTCTATCTACATAACCGCGGGTCCTCTTACACGCCGCCACGTTGCATCGTCGAGTTTCAACAGTAGCTGAAAACGGACAAACAGGCTACAGATCGCATTTCGTCACTACGATCTTCTTGCTCTACTTCTGGTAGAATTCAGGCAGTGCAGACACCACTGTGTCGAATACATTCATTAGAAGATGAAGAAGTAGTAATAGTAATAATATACTGCAGAGCTCAGTCCGTAAAGTGCAGGACTCACAATTCAAGGATTCAATCATTTAGGGGAATCACTAGTGAGTAACTGTTGCTGTCATGGCTGAGATCTATTTCAGCACCACTATCAAAAAATTTATTTATTTATATTTTTGCCACTACCAAAGCACCATAATCTGGCAGCGGGTTATGGCGAGGGTCCATAATCACAGACAGAATTAATTCCTTTGTCAATGTTAATGTAATAACTATCTAATGTGTGGTTTATAATGGACTGTGGTGCAGAAACAGTGACAGTGTTTCACACTCTTGGCTCACATTTTCCATGTTATCTGTCAGTGGCCAAGTCACAATAACACATGGTTTTACTGAATAATTTAGTAAATATAATTTCTTAATAAATATACCTAAAGAAACCTGATTTCTTGACTGATGTTTGGACACATAAATCACGTGAGAGCACCCACACAGACGCAGAGGTTAGAACCAAAGCAGACATACAGACTTTGATAAGTGAGGTTGTTTTGCACCTTCAGCTGAGACAGAAAGAAAAGCCAACAGGGATATCTGCTAAATACAAGAATGATGCATATCAGCGCATGCCTGAACACATAATCAATGTGGCAGGGAAAGGTATCAGATTTCTAGTTGACCCAGTGGCAGCAGCGCCAGTTGCAAAAGCTTTCATAAGCCAGGTCATTCCTCGCTGGGGAATCCCAGGCAAAATCTCTAGTGATAATGGTACACCTTTCATTAGTGCAGCATTGGGCATAGTAGGAGAGAATATGGGATTAATCTGAGGCAACATTGTGCTTATCATCGATGATAGTTTGCCACATAATTGGAACAGACTGTTGTGCATCCCAGATGTCTCAGACAATATGACTCATGTTGTCTCACATCTGAATGATGAAAAGCCAGGACTCAGGGAACACTGGGGGATGGGACATGTGGTCATGGCTGACAACAGGCAGTTGGAAGAATATGCTGATAAAATTGTTGACCCCACTGTTTGCAATTCTTGGTGCTTTCCTCCTCCTGACATGATGTGTGATCCCTTGTGCTAGATCTATGATAGCTGCAGCAGTTAAATCATCAATGGGTCAGTACATGCAACTACCAACTGAACCCGCTGATTCAATGGAGTGGATCCCACCTTTCAGAGGGGAAGAAAGTGAAGTTTATTCTGTTTAATCTGCATTATTTTCATTCACATCCTTATATTTTGACTTATATATTTTACATTTTATTGTTTTTTTCCTTATATTCTCACTTTACTCATATTGTTACATTTTTACATAATCACAAAGTACTGCCGAAGTTACATGAAATGTTTAAAGTCTGACTAATTTTTCTTAGCATAAAATGCTAAAAGGGAGTAAATGTAATGGGACTTCCATGAGTACCAGCTCCAAACACAGTCGTGTAATTAATGTTACTCCTTGAGGGCATCCGGTTGCTTGGGTACGGGGTCAATGGAAGGTAAATGTTTGTGATGCTGTGTCTAGGGGGACATGATCTTAAGTGTTTTATAACATGTACCCGTGCATGATTGTCTCACGATAGATTCAGATTGAGTGTCTTCTAGGGAAAAATCAAAGTCATCATGTTCCGGGGGTGAGATAGTGCTCTGACCCTGAGATTAGGCTAAAAGCTGCATGTCTCACTCGGATGATACTTTGATGCGTGTGTGTCCCATTGAGTTCCTTCTGCAGAACACAGGAAGACCAGTGCTTGCCTGAGCTGTTTGTTTGAAACCCCCGGAAAGCCAGCACACCACTCTCTGCTGTCAGAAGAGACACGTTTTGGCCTGTGTCAGCCACCGTAGCTGTCCTATGCTCTGGGAAAGGTTAGGGGGCAGTGGTAGACTGGACAGATGGTTGCAATTCACAACCCTCGTCAATGGATGCCACTAAATCTTATACACTGAACCTTTAAACACTATTATAAAATGGCCCTTACAGTGTAAAGGTCAGCCTTTTTGACTTTGACCTGAGGCAACCAAAAATCAGTGGACAGGCTCAGTGGTTTCTATTTCATGCATTCCTGCTGTAAAAATCCCATTCATCTTTCACATACACGGCGTTTGGTGAGTCACAGTTGAGCACTTCAAGTCTTGGATGGACATGAAACTCTCCTGTTTAAATCATCAGTACAAAAGATGAACAACTGTAAGAAAATATCCATCTGTCCATTTTCTGCCTCTGATCTACAGCAGGGTCTCTGTGGCAGCGGGCCAATCATGTTCCAGACGGCAATGATCCATTACTGAAGTAGAAGTCCTGCATATAACATTTTACTTCACTAAAATCACAGAAGTATAGTGAGAAAGTTCCAAAAGTGATTTAGCATTTTTCTGGTTTACGTGGACTTTTAATTACGTCATCTTGTCACCCATGAATGTGTGGTGTCTTTTGGTGTCGTCGTTTGCAAAACACAACAATAGAAACTGAATTAATCCAGACAATCATTCACCATTAACAGAACATTTTTAAATGACTGTTGAATAAATTTAAATTCTCACTCCAAGTTTGGATTCTCCCCCATCCGGTGACCCAGCAGGTCGTCCCGTTGTTAAAGACGCTGCCATCCATCGCCAGACACACGGGTCTGATGTAGTCGGTGAAGGTAACAGGTGAGGACAGCTTCAGCAAGGCTATGTCGGTATCGTTTGTGTTGGTATTATAGTTGGGATGCTGGATGAACTGGGACACAGTCCGGGACATCCCGTTTGTATTAAACAAGTCTAGGGTGTCAAGGCCGAGGTTAACGGTGAGACCGGGTCTGACGCTGAAAAGCAGAAAAGACAACATGTTTAAATATGTGATGGATACTGGTGCTGACTGTGTGTGAATTTTAAACTAAACTATCTTTAAATAAGTGACGTATACATATATATATGTGCGAGATGAGACATGTAGTTCATCGAGCGGTTTCACACAAAACTAAATATTACTGTTTTACAACAAACTGTAACATCGGCTGTGGCTCAGGAGGTAGAGCAGGTTGGCTGTTCAGAAGGTCGGCGGTACAATGCCGGCTCCCCCAGGCTGCGTGGTAAGTATCCTTGGGCAAGATACTGAACCCCGAATTGCCGGGCGGCTGTTCCGCCAGTGTATGAATGTGTGTGAATGTTAGTTTCTGTTTGAGCACTTAGGCTTAGTGTATGAATGTGGTGGGGCACTGCAGCTCACTCGGGTGAATGCAGATGTAGTGTAAAAGCACTTCGAGTGGTTGAAAAGACTAGAAAGGTGCTATACAAATACGGAGCATTTACATTACTGTGACTTTCTTGACTTAAATTATTTTTAAATTTGCAAACATCATGTGTGTAATTCAGGGCACAATTCAAACAGGATGAAAAACATTGTTCTTGACTACCATAGGCTGCATATTTTTCTGAAATAAGGCCCCAGTGGGCAGAAGGAGAGGGACTTGGCTCCCTCTGGGCAGCAGCATCTTAACTTATTGTGCTTATTTTGTTTTTATTGCTGCAAAAAAATTCCTCTTATGGAACAATAAAGATCTCAGCTGACATGAAACAGCTGTAATGGTGTCTGACTATTACTAACAGCACAAAGAAAAAATGGTTTTAATGTGGTTTACTGCGGCACCCTCATAACATTTTCTCTTTGTTGCTATAAAAGCTCACTGTGATTGTACAGGTGAAGTCATGTGACAGGATCAGAGCTCACCTCTCAAAACAGCTAGCAGCAGTCAGGACCCACTGGTTGTTGATCAGGGAGCCTCCACAGAAATGATCTCCTTTGGTCTGCAGACTGGCCTGCCAGGGCCACGATCCTGCAGGAGCATCTGCCCTTCCTGCAATCCTGGTGTTGAGCGGCGCAGTGCCACAAACTGGAGGGAAAGAAATTCATGTAAATGTTGCATAGGTATAGTTTACATTCAGGGCTCTGGAACAGCCCGAGGAAATCAGGTCTACTGAGTCAGTGATTCTCTTCATAAAACTTTTATAGGAGAGCCTTTCCTGATTTAACCTGAATTTATTTTTATTGTATTATACCTGTATTTTAATTACTTAAAATGTATTTTTCTTGTTTTTATCTGTTTCTTCATTTATTTATTTTTTTACGTGTTTTATCTTAAAGCCTGATGGTTTTTACAACCTGTGTATTTTCTGCTCTTGTAAAGGCACTTTGTAACATGGACTTTGAAAAGGCTCAATAAATAAAGATCATTATTATTAAAAAGATAAAATGCTGACACCTGCTGCTAAGATTTAGCATGTTGCTTGCTGCTGGAAGCACAGCAGGAGCTGATGTAAGATTCAGAGGATTTGTGTTGATGTTCCGGACAGGAAGTTAAATGAAAGTTACTAGGACACATCCTGAGGAAGGTCTGAACCACACTTAATCACAATTTAACCAACTTCTGTGGAGAGAAAGGATTTGACTCTTATGGAGCTTCAAAAGTGCAACTAAAAGCTGCTTTTCAAACCTGGACTTGATTCATTTTGAGGGTTCAAAAGTTTTGAACTCAGAAGAGAACAGTAATTCAATGAACAAAAGAAAGAATGAGGATAGAACTCACCATCTGACTGGGCCTTGCTTCCTGCAGGAGAGACAAAGAACAACACATTAATCGAAGATGGTTTTGACAGACATATTTACATTTCTGAGAACAAAAGCGACCGGTTCCTCCTGTGTTCCTGAGGCCCAATCTGCATCTTTTAAATGCAGAACTTTTGCTACATTTCCACCTCCCGTCCAGACTAAAAGAGAGAGCCTGGCTCTGCCATCCCTTCACACAAAGCAATCCCAGTCCCTGTTCTCATCTGTGACACCACGATGGTGGAACGAGCTACCACACGCCATCAGAGCAGGGCGTCCCTCTCTAACTTCAAGAAGCTCCTGAAAACACCCCTAAACTCTAACATGCGCTCCCTACAATTCTCTGGTATTGATTGCACATTTTGGTAACTCTCTTGCTGTATTGATGCTTGGTTGGTGTATGCTGTTCCTCAAATTTAAGTCACTTTGGATAAAAGTGTCTGCCAAATGAGTAAATAAATACAATAATATAATGAAGTGAAATTCACAAAATCAACATTTTGCATAATAAGTACTATTTATACATGAAGTATCCTGCATTTTGCTGATAATACATTCTGGGTTGCAACTTCTCTCATATTAATAACAATAATACATTTAATTTGTAATGCACTTTATATTTAAGCAAATCCCAAAGTGCTACATACTAAAGGCAAGTGTTAAAATTAAAAACACACGAAGAGCATGAAAATAAAAATAAGGAAAAAAGCAAGAGTTCATTCAAAAGCTCTCCTAAAAAGGTGGGTTTTAAGGCAACGTTTAAAAGCATCCACAGTCTGTGGTGTCCTCAGGTGGTCAGGGAGCGCATTCCACAGACTGGGAGCAGATGAGCAGAAAGCCCCATCTCCCATTATACGGAGCTTGGTCCTGGAAGGTTTCAGGAGATACGCTGAGGCAGATCTGAGGGCACGTGTTGAGGTGTGTGGGGTGAGGAGTCATGTTTGCGCACCCTCAACAGGATCGTAGCAGCTGTTCTGGATGTACTGCAGCTTCTGAAGGCTTTTCTCAGGGATCCCACTGAGGAGCGCATTGCAGTAGTCCAGCCTGGAGAATACAAAAGCGTTGACAAGCTTTTCCGCATCTGCCGGAGTGAGTGTGGGAGTTAGGGAATGTTCCTGAGGTGGAAAAAGGAGGTCTTGTAGAGATGTTTGATGTGAGCCTCAAAGGTCAGATGAGAGACCATTTTTACACCCAGGTTGGTGGCTGATGTTGAAAGTGGAATATTTTGGCCAGAGAAGGTGATGCTGGTAATGTCAGATGACCGAACCTGGTGTGGAGTGCCGACTAAGATGGCTCTTGGAGCCATTTAGCTGCAGAAGGTTTTGCTTCACCCACGCCTTTACCTCCTCCAGACAGGTGGTCAGAGTGGATGATGGCAAGGCAGCAGAGGGGGTTGGGTTTGTCCTGAGGTAGAGTTGAGTGTCATCAGCATAGCAGTGGAATGAAATCAGGGGCATAGGAGCAAATAAAGCACTTAAATTCTAATTTCTAATGACTTTTGAAAACAGAATGTACTTATTAGTGTGGCTGAAAGACGGTGACAGAAGATGGGGAGAGGGGAGATTATGAAAACTCGAAGAGGGAGAGGGTCAGAGAGACGGAGTATAATATAACTAGAACAAAACCGACTACATAAAAACCATGGAACAGCTGCTAGTAGCTGCCACCTTACAAATGTATTCAGTTATCCTAATGTTACACTTGATGTAGCTGTCTGAGTCTTCAAAGCAAACTCTGATGACATGCCATTGCCCTAACAAAGTCTTTTTACTATGTGAGTTTTAGAATTTACTACATCTAGTAGCTATCAATACAACTTACAAGCTCATCCTCCTCAGTTTTTTCTACTCCCGCTCCTATGACCTCTGTCTTCTTCCTCTTAAAATCCTGCAGGATGCTTGTCTCTGTGTGAACATTTTGACTACTTTTCAATTGTTTATGGACACGTAGCAGAGACACATACACACCTATTGGCACAAGTTTTTAAGGTCAAGGATGGTCACAAACAGAGGCAAAAAAGTAGCCCAGGAGATTGTCCCTGGTAAACCCGCTCTCCAGACAAAGCATTTGTTGGGGCCTCTGGGTCTTTAGAGACCTTTATTCCTCTTGCCCTTGCCCTAACCTAACCTAATTTACTCAAGGAAAAAGTACAATGACTCCCATAACAATTAAAAGAAAAAAATGACAAACCTATTTCATCTGCTGTTCATCAGGTTGGAAACAGCTGCTGTGCAACAGGTTATTTCTAGGGAATGCACTTTGCTTTGCTGGCTGATTATCTTTAGCTATTTCTGTTTAATAATTATTTTCCTTTTTAAACCTCCATGAATGTGTTGATAAGATCACTTTAAAATATCACGCTTGCTGCCCAGCCGGCTATTGTTGCCTGTATCTTTTATTATGGACATGTAGCCAACCAAATGTCTTGCTTTGCAGCAGCACAGGCAGCCAACACAATCTGATTATTCCTAAAGCATCTAAATAATCTTTACAACGCAAAGAATTATTGTGGCAGTAACACGGAGCAGCTCGTTGTTGACGCAGGTAAACCTACATACAGAGGAAGCTGTGCGTCATGCGTAAAACCCAACAGGACTGTTTTATCCACCATATTTTCTCTCTCTGTACATCTCAAAAAGGATTGTTTCCTGAATAAATAACAGCTGGTAGCTGCTGAGTGAAGCCAAGATTCGTTTCATCGGCGACATTATGTTTATGGACTCACCGGACACCACTATAAAACAAATAAAAAAACAGGCTAATATCCATCAAAAGAAAGCGATGCTCTTTTCAACAACAGAATACTGTTAATATATCAGAATCAATCTAGGGATCATCTAACTTAGATGTTACAGTGTGAAGTTTACGTTTTCTCTGCAGAAACTAAAGACGCTTGTCCCCCTCATGTACAATGGCTGATGACGTGGCCAAGGGGGAGCATGGAGAGAATAAACAAGGTGAGACCGAGCACTGAGCCTTGAGGGACACCACAGGTGACGTTGCGTGTCAGGGATTTAGCCTCTTCCAAGGCGACATGCTCAGTTCTCCTGTTGAGGTAGGATGAGAACCACTCATGGACAGAGTCAGAAACACTGATAGTGGAATTTAGACGGTGGAGGAGGATGTTGTGGTCCACAGTGTCGAATGCTGCAGTCAAGTCCAGGAGGATGAGAAGTCATCAGCAGGTCATTTGTGACCCGGACCAGGGCTGTTTCTGTGCGGAAACCAGACTGAAATTTTTCGAACATGTTGTTTTGTTTTAGATGGTCCTGAAGCTGTGCGGCAACTACATCTTTTCCAGCAGCTTGGAAAAGAATGGAAGGTTGGAGATGGGCCTGTAGTTGGCAAAGACTTCTGGTTCTAGGGTGGGTTTTTTGAGAAGTGGCCTGATGACACATGGAACATGGCCAGCCTGCAGGGAGTGTTTAATGACCTTTGTGATGAGGGGACTTATGGCATGGAGGTTGGATTTTACCAGGGCTGTGGGGAAGGGGTCCAGGGCACAGGTGGATGGTTTCATCTTTTTGATGACAGCAGTGAGGTTGGGAAATCCCAGTCTGTGGGTCGGCAGTCGGGACAGGCAGTGTGAAGAAACTGGATAGCAGGGAGCAGATGGTGTCGTCTTTTTTTCTGAAAAAAAATTATGAAATTGTTGCACCTCTGCTTCTGAATGAGAGTGAGTTTGCGGATGCTGTGGTGAATCTCTGTACACTGGAATCCACTCCATGTTTTCTGGCCTGCTTGGTGTGGAGAGATGTTGCGATGTTTCCCGTGTTGCTAGCACTGAGAGCGACACTGCTCTGATGACGCGGCAGACGTGTGACAGTGGTCCAGATAGATAGTATATGACAATTTAAGAAAGACAAATGTGGGGAAAAACCCTTTTTAAACTTTATTTTAGGGCAAAATCATCAAAAAAAAATTTTTTTTTTCCAGTTACTGATTATATACATGCAGATTTTATGTCCTGGTGACCTGTGAAAGTGCAGCTACAGATCTCTGCCCATTGATTTAGGTAGGGGCCTGATCATGTTACTTAAAATAACTTCTTCACCAACCAAACTATGAAAGTCCACACAAGATTACATGCGGAGAAGATAATGTCCATGTTTCAGCTCTTATTTTGAAAGGCTTTTTGATGCATTACTGTTTTACCACAGAGTGTGAATATGATCTACATTTATGGTAAAAACAATTCCAAAATGATTTGTGGTTAAATGCAAAGCCTGCCCTCCAACAATCTTGTTGTTATATTTACATGGGTGGAAATTTGTGATCATCTGTAACATTTATTACTAAACTCAAACGCAAAGATTTTTGATTAGTGACACTTTAAACCTGGTCTTTCTTTTGTTGTTGTTGTTCCTTTGTCCATCTCTAGTTTTCAGCAATAAATTTGATTTATTCTTGAACCCATCGCTCCTGTGCCTTGATTTTTCATCCGCAAATTCATTTTTATTTGTTAGTCCCATATCCCCTAGATGCCAGGGATATAACACAACTGAACTTACTGACAAATTTCAGCTCTGGATCAACTTAAATTTAATATCATTACTTTATTATTATTACTAATATTTACTTAATATGATAAAGTAACTTATGAACTTGCATGTTCTGCAAGTGGAGGATTTTGTGTCTGTTTCATGCTGGCTTGTCACTCAGAAGAGCAAATTGCAGACAGATTTTATAGGTAAAGCTTCATAAATTTTCCATAAAGTTTTGTACTTTTCATTGCACCAGCTTTGTAAAAAGTTTAAATAAATTCAGGATTTCCACTAGTACGTGATACTTTTTCCTCTAACAACTACCAGACAGCAGTAATCAGATCTCAAACATGATTAGTTCAGGTGTGCACAGTGAGGAGGGTCCTTACCTTGTGTCAGGAGAGTCAGCAGAGCTGCCACACAGATCACTTTGTAGAAAGCCATAACTGTAAATGCATATCATCAGATCTGCACCACCATAAATACCCTTCTTCTCCCCTCCCTCTCACCTTCTGTCTACCTCCAACACAAACACACCTGTCCAATGACACACCTGACCTTACATGAATTGAGTTTATTTGGACAGGGACTCACTTGTTATCTGCCACTAAACTGTCTGTGAAGGTTCTCAGTCATCCAGGTCAAAGTTATCCAAGGAAGGTTATAATCAAGGGCAACTGGACCTGGTTCAAGAGACTGGAAGACGTTTCATCCCTCATCCAAGAGACTCAGGGTTCTTGCAACATTTTTGAAGTCAAATTTAATGCTTTTTAAGACTTTTTAAAGACCTCAACAAATGTAAATTTAAGACCCCAACATTTTGAAACTATTTCTTTGACAGAAAAAAATGCACCTTATCTCTTTTAGTAGGCACTGCCATATTTGGCAGTTTTATTTTCACCCCAGGTGAATGATTGTTTACACCTGTCATTAAAATGCATTTTGGGTGATCAGATGGCCACATGAAAGTACATGTGTGAATCCAACAGAAACATATTGAGGACAGATTGTGATCCGATCAGTAAAACCACCTCAAGGACACCATGACCACATGAATGCATTGTTGTCCATCCACATACAACAACTTCTTGGGTGGAAATATGTCACAGTCTTCTGCAAATAAAATCCAAAAGTCTGACAGCGCAGACAGGCGCCTAGACAGTCTGTCTATTCAGTGTTGTGCACTGTTCTCAAACAGTGCCGATTATTGATCATGCTCATGTTTTTGGTGAACTGATGATGCTCATTTATGAAGGTGAACTAGGGCTGGGCAATGAAACAATATTGATAATTATCGTGATCAATAACAACATAAAAAATGTTCAGTAAATATTTGATTTAATTTATTTGAATCACGAACGAATTAGCACGTTCTTTTCTATTAAGATGACTATTTTGTTGAGGACTGAATAAAGATTTTATCAAATTTTACTCTCTGTTTTGAATGTTCTACCTCAGATTTGTGAAGTCATCCACTGTTTGATACCAGGCTGCTGTTTAGCATCAAGTGTTTATCATGTTGTGACCATAAATAAAAGTTTAAAAGCACAATTAACCATCTGGTTTCTTCAGCTTTCACTCAGGAGCAAAAATCAGCCTTTAAACCTATAATGATTTGACATTTAAAGTGAAGTTTTTTAACATTTTGGCCATATCACCCCGCCCTAACTCATACACTGCTATTAAACTCAATATAAACTACTAAAACAACAGAAAAGAGTAGCCTACACATAAAGAAAGGTAGCAAGTAAACGATGCCGGACCGAACTCAAGTTTCACTTTCACTTACAGCCGAGCTGACACACAGGCGCACCGCTAAAGGGAGAGGTGAACATAGATAATCCATGGAGGAAACTAATCACAGTAAAAGACACACTTCAGAGAGTTATTTTAACCTGTGATGATAGATCATTTTTTGTACCTGCGCAAATGAAAGGAGGATGTGATGTACAGTTGTTTGAGCAAGACAGAACGATTGGTTCTTCCTCCAACCACTTTAACTTGTCTCTCAATCTTGCAGCCACGACTGACGATAATATGACAGGCAGCCAGACGTCAAAGTCTGCAGCTAAGTAAACGTAACTATATTAATATCAGAGTATTGCATTGTTAAATTTAAAAAAAATCATACAAATACAGGCTAATTAGGCGTTTTAGGTGACTGTGCATGACAATTTCCCCACCAGCCTTAAACGCATCATTGGCAAATGATAATACCTACAGCAGATAATACCTACAGCAGATTTACGGTTAATTTAAGACAATTTAAGACCTTAATTTAAAGTCTTAATTGAGACTCTTTAAGGAGCTCCAGGAACCTTGAGATTTATTCTCTAAAGACTGACTGGTAGGGCAATTCAGCTATTTACAGTTTATTTCTGCTGACACACGTTTTCCTTTTTTAAGAACTCTACACACTGCATTCAAAATGCCCTAAACACATCTCAAAATGAAGTATTTGCATCAAATGGTAAATACTTTTTTCATATTAGTACATTTTTGGATATCATGCACACACTGCTGTTCTAAATCTAAAGCTTCTTGGTCTTTCATAGGCTTATACATTTCCATACAATGTACTAGCGTGAAAATAGCTGAGAGGGGTTGAAAAGTACACTGTAAACTTGAATGCAATGTTGAAACAGAAAATATTCATTTGGCAAAGCATTACTACACAGTAACAGCAGCACAGTGTTGTTTACAGCATACAAGAAAAGAAAACCGAAAGTGTGTGTGTGTGTGTGTGTGTGTGTGTGTGTGCAGTATAGTTGTACAAAATATTGTAGTACAGCAGGATAACAAACCTCATTCATACAATGCAGTGCAGTAAATGGATGGCTTGGAGCTGCAAATGTTTATGCAAACAGTGCAATAGTATGCAGTAATATGTATTTTACAGTCTGATACTGTGATGCTGAAATAGTCATTAGATAGTTGTGACCTGTTCACATTTCTGAAGGTTTAAATTATGGACGCCACTCTAAAGCGACTCAAGTTAGGCTCTCATGGTCAACCCATGTTTGATCACATGATCATGGCCCTGATCTCATCAGAGATGGCGCTCCTTCCTCCTCTTCTTTGCCCTTGTCCTCTTCCTCCTCCTCCTCCTCCTCCTCTTCTTCCAACTCTTCCTCCTTGAACCTGTCCTTGTTGTCATCCTCTGCCACTCGGGATAAGAATTTCCTTTTTTTCTATTGGCTATTTTTGGCAAAACTCCCAAACATTACACATATCTTGCAGTAGTAACTAATTCTTGCAGAACTCTTTTAACTGTAGACAGGTGAACCAGTGGTGCAGAGTTCATTTACCTTTACTCATTTAGCTGACGCTTTTATCCATAGCGACTTACAATTGCTTTACATGTCAGAGGTTGCACGCCTCTGGAACAACAAGGGGTTAAGTGTCTTGCTCAGGGACACAATGGTAGATGGGTAACAGTGAGATTTGAATCCAGGTCTCTCGCACCAAAGGCATGTGTCTTATTCACTGCTAAATCACCACCAATAGTGTTATGTAGGTTATAATGTTATGTAATTGCTGGTGGGATTACTGCAGCGATAACGTTCCTCTGTATTTAATGGCACTGTCACTTTAAGGGTACTGCATGTGACGGATCGCGTGAGAGGTTAGAGTTTCCGACGGGACAGGGGGAAAAAACAGAAGTGTCGGGCCCGCAGTGTAGAGAAACGGCAGGGGATGTACTTTGCTTTATTGATACGGAGGATATGTCCATAAACTAGGGTTGGGAGAAAAAATAGATTCTTAGATGCATCACGATGCAGGTGTGGAAGATTCTGGTTCGATTAAGAAATGTCTAAAAATCGATAATTAATTGTTAATTGATTACGTTATGTTGATGGAACACGAAAGGCGGAACTCACGGAAGTGCAGCGCCCGGACTGTCTGTGCCGTACACATAACGAAGGTTTCAATATGGCAACCCAAGTTCTATTAGCACAGGTGGAGCCCTCTACTGGACTCTATGGGTACTACCTCTCCGGCGGCTGTGGCTCAGGATATAGAGCGGGTTGTCCGTTAATCGGAAGGTCGGCGGTTCAATCCCGGCTCCCCTAGGCTGGAAGTCGAAGTGTCCTTGGGCACGATACTAAACCCCTGCCCCTGCCGGCTGTGTGTGAATGATAGTTTCTGTTTGAGTACTTAGGCTCTGTGAATGAATGGTGAATGTATAAGCGCTTTGAGTGGTCGAAAAGACTAGAAAGGCGCTATACAAATACAGAGCATTTACATTCCTATCACACCCTTCAGCACACAGCGGTGGAGCGGCAGAGCTCCATCGTAGAGGGCTGTGCTAATAGAACTAGGGTTACCATATCGTAATCTTTGTTCTATCTCACATAGGCTCCGCCCCCTACTGGACTCTATGGGTACAGTGGGCGGAGCCCGATGACTGTCCACCCAGCCGCGACAAGCCACAGCTCACCTCACTGACACGATCGGCCACAGCTCCATCGTAGAGGGCTGTGCTAATAGAACTAGGGTTACCATATCGTAATCTTTGTTCTATCTCACATAGGCTCCGCCCCCTACTGGACTCTATGGGTACAGTGGGCGGAGCCCGATGACTGTCCACCCAGCCGCGACAAGCCACAGCTCACCTCACTGACACGATCGGCCACAGGTCACCAGCCACAGGCCATAAGCTGCCTCTACTGAGCTAGGGGTTTGGCATGACCAAGAGGGATCTGATCCAGCCAGATCCAGACACTTGAACTGTCCTGACCCCACAAAGGGACGTCCAGCACAGTCAGTCTAAAAAATGTTTTCCGCAACAACGAGTAGTCTATGGTAGACACCAGTCTCTTTCTTCACAGATCCTGAGAAGGAGCCCGACACATCCAAGAGCTAACAACGCGCAAACGGACATGGTGAAGAACACAATGCCGGTGTGCAAATCTCCTCAACGTTCACCCTGCTGAAGAGGGCCGTTGACACAGCCACACCCCGTGTGGAGTGAGCCCGTCAGGGGACGCGCTGTCAGCTGAGGAGCATTGTGGATAAAAAATTCTTGGCCCTCACTGCCACCAAACCCTCCATAAATGGGAGTTTGGTCCAAGGGGTGCCGCATTCGAAAGGGTCAAACCGGCCAAACAAAATTAGCGGATTGTGGTGTCCTGAACGCACCACGGCCGGTCGCTCCGTTGACGTCTGCAACAATGTTGTCGTAGCGTCTTCGGTGACACGTTCACTATCGGAAGAACTGTCGTGAGGAGCAGTGACGAGCCGGGGAGCTCTGCTTTACACAGCTGTTGGCCACTGTGGGAGAGATTGTGTCCCCTCTGCTGCCAAATGGCGCAGCGAGCCGCTCGCAGAGGCAACAAGCGATCTTCTCTGCCTCGCTATGACGGGAGAGACGTGGCTAGTGGCAGCATCTCTCCAGCAATAGCGGGCCAGGCCGCTTCTACACGGTTACGACCTCTCGTTGGAGCAGTTGCCTGTATGTCTGTGTGGCACGAAAACACTGCCGGTGAGCTAGCAGCACACCCGAGCGGGTTCACGTAAGCGAGCTGGGAATGCAGGCTAGGATCAGATAGCTGCATTGTGCCGCTTCTACGGCAAGAACGGCTCGTTTCTCGGCCGTCATGCCACAGAAGCGGATTGTGGCGCAGTTCAGGCGGCGTAGCGAGCAAGGTAGATACCCGGGCCGCACCACTGTCTTGTTCGGCCTTAGTCGGGAGAGCGGTGTGGGCCACGGGGCAAGCCTTTAGCTTAGTGTCGGTGAATGCGCCGTGTTGATGGGGCATGTTCAGCACAACACTTTGCTGGGAAGGGGTTGGTGGGGAGGAATTAGCTTTTTGAGGAATGTAGGTTGTTTTAATCAAAACATTTGGTACATTCACAACATGTTTAGAAATACTTTTCAGAGCTACTACACTTCTGGAACAGCCCCATCTCAGGGGGTATAGCTCACTGGTAGAGCATGTCACAAGCAGCACACAACATATTAACACAGTGGTTTGGACAGGCTCCTCTGGCCGCGATGTAGATCCCCTCACCTGGGTGGGATCCCTGGGCGGCCCGGTGTCTCAGGGAGGGCGCTGTGCATCAGTGGATCCACCCTGAGTGGCCGGTGATGGCGCCAGTGGTGATCTGGCTTGACGGCGAGCACGCTGTCTGGCAGGTGGCGACTGAGCTGCGCCTTCTCCTCTTCCAGCCTTCTGAAGCACTGAGTAGCGGAAGATATGGAGCCAAAGAGGCCGTCGGACAAGATGGGGCACCCAACAGCTCTTCCTGGTCCTTCCCATGGACAGCAGTGAGTCCCAACCACATGCGGCGAGAACCTACTGTGGCCAGAGACATCAGGCGCCCAGCAGCAGTGGCCACACCCTGGACCAGGTTATTCATCTGACGGATGCTCCTCGGTGAGCAAAATGGGTGTAGTGCAGTGAAGTCCATGTAATTTTGATGTAACTGTGTACAGTATGACTGTCCAGTGTGTAAAAAAGAACTTTACCAATGACATCATGATTTTGCATTTTCTAAGAACAGCCAGACGACTTTCTGAGGGTGGAAGACAACGTCAGTTCAGCCATCAACAGGAACTGGCTATTGTCAGTACGGTGTTGGCAAACAACGCCATCCGCCTACATCAACTACGAGAGCAAATCCTTGCTGATCACACAACATTCCTTAATATACCGAGCTGTCAGTGCAAGACTCCTGAAGAAGAGAGGAGGTGGCCTCGATGATGCTCGGTGCACAAACACAGTCAAGATGTTTCCCCAAAGTCAGACTGTTTAATGTGAAGGTGAAACCAGATTATCATTTTGTTGCTGCTGTTTACATTCTCCCAGATGCAAATTAAATTGTTATTAAATTAATATTGTCGGTGTATTAAGATGTGAGCATCATTTCAATGTTGTAGACGGACGAGGTGGAGATAATTTAAACTGCTTTATATTCTGCTGGGAAGAACTCTGCACATGGAGGTTTCATCATAAAGTTATGATGGAAAAATACACAGTAGGTGACACAGAGCAGCTGAATTATACTGATTCACCCTTTATGTCCGTCTACACTGATAACTGGACCGAGACTGAGGAGTCCTGCTGTCTGCTCACAGATCAAACTGGTTAAACTGCCTCAGTGTTTCCTGGGAACAGATGACCTTGATTTGAAACCAGTAAACACTGTTGACACCATGAAGGCCAAAGTAACGTTTTCACTCACAGAAGAAGTACTCAGATCCTTTACCTTGAGTAAAAGTATCAATACCACAATGTAAAAACTCCATTACAAGTCAAAGCCTCTATTCAGAATCCTACTGAACTACTAAGCAGAAGTACAGAAGTGTTATCAGTTAAATGTACTTTAATATCAAAACTCAAAGTAACTATGCCCACATTGACTGATAATGTGCTTTTTCATTTCTCACTGATTGATTGAGCTGAGCTCCAAGGGATCCATTACCTGACTCACACAGCTGCTTGCTTGATGGGCTGGTTTAAAACAATGGTTTACGTGATCTCTTTATGGAGGTTAATATTGTTTTTTTTCACCAGTAACACATGACTTGTTACAAACTGGATCTGCCGTTAGAGTTTACAAACATTCAGACACGTTCATCAGGGCTGCAAACATTTCATTTAGTTTGGAGGGAGATTCAGTATGTGTGAAGTTTGAGTCCGAGACTTTAACCTCCGCAAGGGTCGGGGTCATCCCTCCTCAACCCACAGGAATTTTATAAAAATGATTAGCAGCCATATTCACAATTTTAAAGCATGCATAGATGAAAAGCCAAAGTCAATAATCAAATATAAACCTTTAATAAGTATGGTTGACCAGCAAACTTGTGTGGTGGGAATTCTGCTGAAATGAACCCCTTGAGCCGTGATCGCTTGTCTTTCTGTAGGTTTATTCAGTCATCTGTCTTTAATTTAAAAAGTGTGAAAGGAGAATTACATTTATCAAATAATTATATTTCGTTCGGTCTTTAAATGATACATTAATAATTGAATTTTACAATAGACTATAGAAATAATTTTAGCTGTTATTTTATTTGCCACTGTGTCAGGTGCTCACATGTCTTTATGTTAAGACTTTAAATCTAAACAAACACAAAATCGAAACGAAATATTAAAGAAAGGAAACAAATCAACTGTGAGATTGAATATTGGTAAATTTGTCAAATTTGTCAAATTTAAAAGCCTATTAAAAGTACAAATGGTAATCATAAATTCATTATTTAAACAGATTATTCATTCATTATTTTTATACAGAATAAGAGAAAAAAGTCATTTACTGGTCACTTTAATAAAATTTTAGTAGCTTTTTTAAAATGGTTCATTTTATTAACTGATTATAATTAAACACACAGGATATAATTAACACTCAGGCTTCGTAAATGTTATTTATTTAATTTCATTATGTTGAAGATGGTCGACAACAATAAAACTTTTTAAAACTTTAAAGTGAAAATCCTACCAATAAGTTCTTCATTATTTCACCTGTTTCCAGCAAAGTTAACAGAACCACAATGATTGGTGATCAGTTAGCTGATAAAATTACTATTTTGATAATTTATTTTAGTCATTTTGCAAACTGTTGCCTAAATTTCTCTGATGTGAGAATATATATGATGATGAACTGTATCTTTAGGTTACTTAGGTGTAGGAAGTTTTGTAAAAGGACATATTTCTGTAATTTATGCCATTAAAAAAAAGAAGATGAATCGAGAAAATTATGCAATCAAAAACATAATCAGACATCTTCTGGGAATAATTCATCAAAAGTAAGAGCAGCAATCTACATAAACTCCATGATACAAACTTAGGTTCCTTCCAACGAACGCACAAGCAATCCCAGTCCCGGCTGTTCTCATCTGTGTCACCACGATGGTGGAACGAGCTACCACACGCCGTCAGAGCAGAGCAGTAACTTCAAGAAGCCTTCCTCTTATTTTTATTTACATTTATTTCCAAAGCGACTTACAACTATACATGTAAGAGGTCGCACACCTCTGGAGCAACGAGGGGTTAAGTGTCTTGCTCAGAGACACAATGGTGGATGGGTTACAGGGAGTTGAACCTGGGTCTCTCACACCAAAGGCATAGTCTTATTCACTGCGCCATCACCACCCCTCTTATAACACCTCTAACACCTTCTTCTTCTATCCCCTACAATTATCTTGTATTGATTGCACTTTTTTGTGTTAACTCTTTGTTCTTTCCCTTGGTATTTACCTCATTGATGTGCAATCCCAGTCCCGGATGTGTTGTGTTCAGGAGCTTTGTAGGTAAGAAGAACAAATTTAAATTCTATTCTGGATTTTACAGGAAGCCAATGCAGAGAAGCTAAAGCTGTGTCTCAATTCAGGAACTGCATCCTTTGAAGGGCGTGGCCTTCGTGGCACATGAAGGCATGCGGCCACAAAAGGCTGAACCGACCGTTGTTAAATGAGACGGTCTGGTCTACGGAAGACTGTCTATTGCGTCATCAACTGACCCCGTCCTTACCCATGCGTGGGGAAGCGCCGCTCCTGTCACCTAGCAACCTTCATAGCTGCAGTCCACCGGCATTGATATTTTAACTCTTAATAGAGGAACTAGAGGTACTTTACCACCAGCGCAGCCGCATGATGTATCTCAGGCTGAGAGAGGACCCTGGCCAGGTAAATAGTGGGGGAAAGTAACTAAGAAACGTTACATTTTATATGTATTTAGGTACTATGGGCTTCCTAAAGCTAACTGCCATTTCACTTTAACAACATAATTTCATATTTAAAGAAAACCTAACCTTACTTTAATATTAAAATATTGACACTGTTTTTGTCATTGATCAGCAAAAACAAGTTTAATAGAAAGATATACAAGCCTTATCTAACTAAGCTCTCTACACTTCATAACAGTTGTTCTTCTCCTGTGTATCTCTTCATCAGCCCCGGCCCCTGTACTGCAGGATAAATCTGAGTGTGCCTGTATTGGACAGGTTTTTTAGCCAGCAGGACACATGGACTGATTTCTGGTTGAGTAGGGAGGCCCTGGGAGTGCTACTGGGCCTCCTAAACCAGGACGGGGACACGGATGGGGTGCCACGATTGAGACCCTGGTCTTTCTCTTCTGGCTGATAGGTGGGGCATCATACAGGGTGGTCTCCAGAGTGTTTGCAATGCCTAGATCCTCTGTCCACCGCATCGTCCACAGAGTCACTGAGGAGGTGGTGGCCATTCGCCACAAGGTCATCCACCTACCGAAGACCCAGGATGAGTTACAACCGATATCCTGTGGGTTTGCAGGGCTGGCAAGACACAGAGCCTTTTTTACAGCAGCTGGAGCAATCGACGGCTGCCATGTCCGCATCAAGCCACCGAGCGGCCCTGATGGTCAGTGCTACAGGAACAGGAAACTGTTCCACATTACAGTTAACTTGTTTAATTACTCCACATATTAATCTTAAGGTGTCTTTAAATCAAAACAATAGAAACTAAATGTTAAACAAAGAAAATTTGTTAAATTTAATGACTTTTAAAATAGAAAATAATAACAATTGTAATTTTAATCATTAATTCAACAATAAATACAAAACAAAGAAATAGAGTCATTAACTGGTCAATCTAATGATCTTTTATTGGATCTTTGAGTTTATAGCATGATTTAAAGTCAGTATTGAGTTTGATTAAAAGCTTATGGGTGAGTTTATTAACTGATTATAATTAAACACTGAAAAGCTCTGATTGACTCCAGGCTCCATAAAATCAAAAAAGTTTAAAGTTTCACTGAAGTGAAAATTCTGCAGCTGAGCTCAAATTATTTCACATGTTTCCAGCACAATTATTAGAACATGAACGACTGGACATCGATTAGTTTATCAATAGAAAATTAATCGATAACTGAACATAGTTATCGATAGATCCAGCTTCTAAGATGTAAGGATTTAAATGACGAACTGAACATCTTTGGGTTTTACGCTCCTGGTCCAAATGTTTTTTGAGTACATCAGGTTGTGTGAAGTTATAAAATGACTGAAAAAATAAATCAATTATTGAGAAAATACAAAACCAAGCTTTAACATTATATAAACTTCTATATTCTTTTGTGCAAAACATCCAGTAAGTTGTAGACAGAACAGGGAAAGAGACAGAATGATGAATCAATCACTGGAGAAAATAATCAGCAGATTAATCGGTAATGAAAACATTTGCTTGTTGTAGCCCTTGTTTTTTAAATCAGGTGTCATTACACCAGTTTCTCTTCTCCTCTATCGACTCTTTTCTGTAAAAACTCCTTCAGCACAAGAAGCCGAGCTGGAAACAGGTGGAAATATTTGACTCCAGGAGCAGATTTTGTTGCTTGTCGTAAAATAAAATAATCTCAAAAGGCAAAAAAATATGAGACAGAGATTTGGACACCATCCTGGTGCATTAAATTTTCTATGAAAGGAGAAAGAGGGAGAAGAGAACCGGCTCGATGGACAGCAGCAGAGGAAGCGAGAGGGAAACCAGGTGAACGGTTCCAGAGAAGACGAAGCGCGGCTGGTCGGTAGTGATATGGCTGTTGATCCAGGAGTGATACTGGGACACTCGGGCGTAGACTCCTGGGAAATTAGGTTGAGCGCAGAGTTCTCCAAAACTCACTACTCCAGCCTGGACCCAGGTCGAGCTGGTTTTAGTCACCAACGGTCCTCCTGAATCCCCCTGCAGACGTCAGACAGGTTGGTTATAGTACTTTATTTTATGGGAATAACAAACTGATGCAGATGCAGGATAAACTCTTCTGGAACCAGCAACAGATCTATTGATTAGTGCAACTTCAAACGTGTTTTGCAGACAGACTCACCTGGCAGGAGTCCTTTCCTCCCTGGGCCACTCCGGCACAGATCATGTTGCTTGTGATTTTTCCGCCGTAGGCAGTGTAACATTCATCGTTGGACACGATGGGTACACTCACCTCCTGCAGATTCTGGGGGTAAGGAAGGGAAACTGAAAAAGAAAAGGAGATATTAATGTTGAGTCTGCCTGGATTGTCTCACAGCCTGATCTTGTTGTGGTCCAGCAGTCCTTCCCTCTTGTCCCCTGTGTTAAGGTTTGTCAAGCTAAGACACAGGGAACTGGGATTTGGGCCCAGACACATAAAATACAGGTGCTGATCATATAATTAGAATATCATCAAAAAGTTGATTTATTTCAGTAATTCCATTCAAAAAGTGAAATTTGGATATTATATTAATTCATTACACACAGACTGATATATTTCAAATGTTTATTTCCATTTCATTGTGATGATTAAAAGTGACAACTAATAAAAATCCCAAATTCAGTATCTCCGAAAATTAGAATATTACTTAGACCAATACAAAAAAAGGATTTTTAGAAATGTTGGCCAACTGAAAAGTATGAACATGAAAAGTATGAGCATGTACAGCACTCAATACTTAGTTGGGGCTCCTTTTGTCTGAATTACTGCAGCAATGCGGCGTGGCATGGAGTCGATCAGTCTGTGGCACTGCTCAGGTGTTATGAGAGCCCAGGTTGCTCTGATAGTGGCCTTCAGCTCTTCTGCATTGTTGGGTCTGGCGTATCGCATCTTCCTCTTCACAATACCTCATAGATTTCTATAGGGTTAAGGTCAGGCCAGTTTGCTGGCCAATTAAGGGGATACCATGGTCCTTAAAACAGGTACTGGTAGCTTTGGCACTGTGTGCAGGTGCCAAGTCCTGTTGGAAAATGATCTCTGCATCTCCATAAAGTTGGTCAGCAGCAGGAAGCGTGAAGTGCTCTAAAACTTCCTGGTAGACCGCTGCGTTGACCTTGGACCTCAGAAAACACAGTGGACCAACACCAGCAGATGACATGGCACCCCAAACCATCACTGACTGTGGAAACTTTACACTGGACTTCAAGCAACGTGGATTCTGTGCCTCTCCTCTCTTCCTCCAGACTCTGGGACCTTGATTTCCAAAGGAAATGCAAAATTTACTTTCATCAGAGAACATAACTTTGGACCACTCAGCAGCAGTCCAGTCCTTTTTGTCTTTAGCCCAGGTGAGACGCTTCTGACGCTGTGTCTTGTTCAAGAGTGGCTTGACACAAGGAATGCGACAGCTGAAACCCATGTCTTTCTTGAAGCACTGACTCCAGCTGCAGTCCACTCTTTGTGAATCTCCCCCACATTTTTGAATGGGTTTTGTTTCACAATCCTCTCCAGGGTGTGGCTATCCCTATTACTTGTACACTTTTCTACCACATCTTTTCCTCCCCTTCGCCTCTCTATTAATGTGCTTGGACACAGAGCTCTGTGAACAGCCAGCCTCTTTAGCAATGACCTTTTGTGTCTTGCCCTCCTTGTGCAAGGTGTCAATGGTCGTCTTCTGGACAGCTGTCAAGTCAGCAGTCTTCTCCATGATTGTGTAGCCTACAGAACTAGACTGAGAGACCATTTAAAGGCCTTTGCAGGTGTAATTAATCAGCTGGTTAGAGTGTGGCACCAGGTGTCTTCAATATTGAACCTTTTCACAATATTCTAATTTCCTGAGATACTGATTTTGGGGTTTTCATTAGTTGTCAGTTATAATCATCAAAATTAAAAGGAATGAACACTTGAAATATATCAGTCTGTATGGAATGAATGTATACATTATACAAGTTTCACTTTTTGAATGAAATTACGGAAATAAATCAACTTTTTGATGATATTCTAATTATATGACCAGCACCTGTACAGTTAGTGTCACCAGATTCAAAACATAAACAGGAAGTAAAGATTTAACATAATAAAACTGCACAAATCATCAGTACAAAAGAACAAAATATTGATCCATCCATTTTCTGCCTCTGATCTACAGCAGGGTCTCTGTGTCAGCGGGCCAATCAAGTTCCAGACGGCCATGATCCATTACTGAAGTAAAAGTCCTGCATACAACATTTTACTTAAGTGAAAGCACACAAGTATAGTGACAAAGTATCGAAAATGATTGTGCATTTTTTTAGGTTTACATGGACTTTTAATGACGTCATCTTGTCTACATGTGGTGTCATTGCGGTGTTGTTGTTTGCAAAACACACCAATACAAACTGAATTAATCATTAATCATTCATTATTAACAAAACATTAAAAAAATTATTGTAATACACTGCTAAAAAAAATAATAGGGAACACTTAAACAACACAATGTAACTCCAAGTCAGTCACACTCCTGTGAACTGTCCACTTAGGAAGCAACACTGATTGATAATTAATTTCACATGCTGTTGTGCAAATGGAATAGACAACAGCTGGAAATTATAGGCAATTAGCAAGACACCCCCAATAAAGGAGTGGTTCTGCAGGTGGTGACCACAGACCACTTCTCAGTTCCTATGCTTCCTAGCTGATGTTCTGGTCACTTTTGAATGCTGGCGGTGCTTTCACTCTAGTGGTAGCATGAGACGGAGTCTCAGGTAGTGCAGCTCATCCAGGATGGCACATCAGTGCGAGATGTGGCAAGAAAGTTTGCTGTGTCTGTCAGCGTAGTGTCCAGAGCACGGAGGCGCTACCAGGAGACAGGCCAGTACATCAGGAGACGTGGAGGAGGCCGTAGGAGGGCAACAACCCAGCAGCAGGACCACTACCTCCACCTTTGTGCAAGGAGGAGCAGGAGGAGCACTGCCAGAGCCCTGCAAAATGACCTCCAGCAGGCCACAAATGTGCATGTGTCTGCTCAAACGGTCAGAAACAGACTCCATGAGGGTGGTATGAGGGCCCGACGTCCACAGGTGGGGGTTGTGCTTACAGCCCAACACGTGCAGGACGTCTGGCATTTGCCAGAGAACACCAAGATTGGCAAATTCACCTCTGGAGCCCTGTGCTCTTCACAGATGAAAGCAGGTTCACACTGAGCACATGTGACAGACGTGACAGAGTCTGGAGACGCCGTGGAGAACGTTCTGCTGCCTGCAACATCCTCCAGCATGACCGGTTTGGCGGTGGGTCAGTAATGGTGTGGGGTGGCATTTCTTTGGGGGGCCGCACAGTCCTCCATGCGCTCGCCAGAGGTAGCCTGACTGCCATTAGGTACCGAGATGAGATCCTCAGACCCCTTGTGAGACCACATGCTGGTGCGGTTGGCCCTGGGTTCATCCTAATGCAAGACAATACTAGACCTCATGTGGCTGGAGTGTGTCAGCAGTTCCTGCAAGAGGAAGACATTGATGCTATGGATGGTTCCCCAGACCTGAATCCAATTAAGCGCATCGGGGATAACATGTCTCGCTCCATCCACCAACGCCACGTTGCACCACAGACTGTCCAGGAGTTGGCGGATGCTTTAGTCCAGGTCTGGGAGGAGATCCCTCAGGAGACCATCCGCCACCTCATCAGGAGCACGCCCAGGCGTTGTAGGGAGGTCATACAGGCACGTGGAGGCCACACACACTACTGAGCCTCATTTTGACTTGTTTTAAGGACATTACATCAAAGTTGGCTCGGCCTGTAGTGTGGTTTTCCACTTTGATTTTGAGTGTTACTCCAAATCCAGACCTCCATGGGTTGATAGATTTGATTTCCATTGATAATGTTTGTGTATGTATGTAAAGAAAGGAGTATTTAATGAGATTATTTCATTCATTCAGATCTACGATGTGTTATTTTAGTGTTCCCTTTATTTTGTTGAGCAGTGTATATTTATTGCATGTTAACGCACTTTTATTATTATTATTTTGAAAGTCCGTTGCTCACTGGCTCTGAATACACGTAGGCCTACAGTCAAACCATGGGTGACAGGAGAGGTGGGATGCTGATCAGCCTGCAAATAACCCACCCAAACAAGCAGCGGAGAGGCTTCGTCAGGTTCTCTCAGGTGAACAGAAAGGGAGACAGCTTTAATTTAAATTAAAATAATAATAAAATACATACATAACTTTACCTGATAGGCCTGCATTTAGTTTTGCGGGGATGCTCTGCCATGTGAATTCCCTCCTGTTGATGTCCTGATAACTATTTAGATTCTGGAAACTCCCAAACAGCGAGGATCAGTCTCTCTTCCAATGATTTGAGCTGCGCGTCGCGCACAAAAAATTCAAGACAATTCAACTTCGGCAGCACGCGGGGGTGTGCGTGAGGCGAGCACGACCGCTTGTCACTACACCTTGTGCTCGACCACTTCACCTCACTGTAAAAGGGACACTTGCTACTGAACATAGACTGTTTCTGCTGCTCCCTGATAAAGAAAAATGTTTCTGCTGATACCTGTTCAGAAAACTGGACTCTGGACTGTTTTAACCAGCTAGATAAAAGGTAATGCCCTGGCAGTGACAAATAGCTTTGTTTTTATATTTGATTTTATAACATTAATGTTTAACTTGAGAGCTACAAGAAATATTTTATTGCTACTGTGTAAAGGGAATACTGCTGGTAAAAAGCAACTTATTTGTTTAAAGTGTTTGCAAACTTCATGTTATTGCACTTTTGTGTATATAGCAGTACATTTAAATTAAAATTGCTACTACACTACTTTAGAATTCATTATTCAATTTTGCGCATAACAATGCGATTAATCACGATTCATCAGTTAGTTTTCGGGATGTGCAGTGTGGGTGCGGGGCAGGGCTGTGCTCCGGTTTGTTCTGGGCTTGTGCCTGGAGTTCTCGGCCCTTGACGGGTGGGTGGATTGGTGGTGGCATGCAGCTGAGCTGGTTGATTTTGCTTCGTTGCTGGTTTGGCTGGTGTTGTACGGCGGCCGGGGGGCGTGCTGGGCATGGGGGATGTCGGCTGGCATGATGTTGGCGGGTGCACGGGGACCTGTGCGGCACGTTTGCTGCCGTGCTGGGACTTGCTGCTGGTGTTTCTCTCCGCTGGCTTTCGCTGTCGTGTTGTTCCGTTTGCTCTCTCTCGTTTGCCCGACCTCGCACGCGGGATTAGCAGGGGGCTGCTGGGCATTGGGTGTCGCCGTGCTTGCGCAGTGTGCGCGTTGGGCTCGTCACTTGTGCATTGGCGTTGATGATTGTGTGGCATTTTTGGTTGTTCGTTGTGCGGCGGTGGGGTGCTGGGTGGGGGGGGGGGACACTGGTCTATGTTGTGTGCGCGCCGCATTCGGTCCGGGCGCTGCTCTTCCGTGGGTTGCGCTTCTTGCATTCCGTCGGCATTACGTTGTCAACTGGCATTTAGATGGCGTTTTTTTTATTTATTTATTTTTTGGGGCGTCTGTTGGTTGGGTCGGGGTCTTCCGTGTTTGCATCGCGGTGCATCTGGGAGTCTTTGTTTTTTGATAGACTTATTTTTTTCTTTCTCCCACCCCTATTGGCAACTGGGGTTCTTGCCTGCCTGTTGCTGGGGTAGGTGTGGCACAGTCGTGGCGTCCCACTCTCACTAACAACTACATTCTTTAACAGGTTTATGCGCACACACACATGTACACACACACATACAGACACATTCACCCACACGCACACAGACACAATCAGTCTCACACATAGACACAAACAAATTTAGGTTGTCCTTGGTAGAACTATTCCTGATGCCTTTCTTTCAGTTACTTATTTAAATTAATTGTTATTATTCCAGCTCTCGTGGCTGTGCTGTGTTGCTTATTTAGTTGTTTGTTTTTGTTTGTGTTTGTTTATTGTTGTTTTTCTCCTCCCCAAGCCCCCCTCCCCGTTCTCTTGCAGGTTTTGTTGCTTTCTGCAATTGGTGTTTCCCACAGCTTTTCCCTGTTGTCCCCACCTTCCATCCCCCTTCACTTACAGGTGTTGTCCTTTCTCTGTGCCGTCTGTTTGTGCCCCCCCCATTCCCATGTCTGCCCCCCTGTCCGGCCCGGTGACAAATCAATACATAATTAAATAAATAATAAAACAGACAAAGGAGTATATTAATCTCTCTATATTAAACTCTCTTGTTAAAGTAAAATCTGTCTGGCACAATATGGTCATTATACTCTATACCAGGCTGCTGGGCAGGACAGGTTTAAAAAAAATCACACTTCACGAATCACAATTCATTGCAAGAAAATTATGCGATTATTCACGATTGAAAATTATAATCGTTGCCCAGCGCTAATTTTAATCCTCACCTCCATACTGTATGTCTCCCCATCCGGTGACCCAGCAGGTTGTCCCGGCGTTAAAGACGCTGCCGGCCGCCGCCAGACACACGGGTCTGATGTAGTCGGTGAAGTTAACAGGTGAGGACAGCTTCAGCAAGGCTATGTCGTTATCGTTCGGGATTTTATTATAGTTGGGATGCTTGATGATCTGGGACACAGTCCGGGACATCGCATTTGTATTCGGCAAGTCTAGGGTGTCACCACCGAGGTGAACGGTGAGACCAAGTGGGGCGCTGAGAAGCAGAAAAGACAACATGTTTAAATATGTGACAGATACTGGTGCTGTCCGTGTGTGAATTTTAGAATAAACTACATTAAATAAATCATGGTTCATTTCTCCAGTCAGTTCCCTTGACCAATGAACTGGCCTGGATCTGAACCTTTTGTCTTAATCTGTATGTATAGTAACATCAGTGCCAGTTTCTTCACTTGTCTTTTTGTGCTTTTATTATGCTTATGGTTTGGAGTTCATGCTCAAAACTTGCTGCAAAAAGTCATTTCTCTTGTGGAGCAATATGTATCATGTATGTACGTATTTCATGTATTTATTACAACTTTAATGGTGTCTGATTATTGCTAACAGCATAAAGAAAAACATGCAGTGTGGTTTTGATGTGGGTTACTGAGGCACCCTCATTGCATTCTCTGTTGCTAAGCTTGCACGTGTGAAGTCATGTGACAGGATCGAAGCTCACCTGGAGACACAGTGAGCAGCAGTCAGGACCCACTGTTTGTTGATCAGGGAGCCTCCACAGAAATGATCTCCGTTGGTCTGCAGACTGACCTGCCAGGGCCACGACCCGGGAGAAGCATTCGCCCCTCCTACAATCCTCTCACACGACCCTGGTGAGGTGATCCCCTCACCTGGAGGGACACAGTTAAAATTCATGTATATTCATGTTTTTGGGTCTGGTTTGTTCACAGTATTGTTTCTCTCTGGGTGCCATCATCTGTGTGGATTTGTTTAATCCAGCATGAGCTCGGCTCTAAAGATGATCCTGTCAGTCTGTCTGTCCAGCTCTTTGGTCTGGATGAATCAACAACTATCGGATAGATTGTGTTGAAATGTGTTTCAGCCCTTCATGTTCTCCACAGGATGAACTGTAATAACTTCTGACATCAACACTTTGGTTGCAAAACTACATGCAGGCCTATCAGGTAAAGTTATGTATAATTTTTATTTAAGTTAAAAGGCTACAGCTGCGTAGTGCACTGAAGCCCTTGCCATCGTTACTATCCATAGAGCGCCTGCGGAGCACTGTCTCCCTTTCTGTTCACCTGAGAGAACCTGCTGAAGTTAACATGCAATAAAGAAATTGCGGGCGTTAATTAATTAATGCGTTAAAGCGATAACACGTTAACGTGCCCAGCCCTAATCATAAGACATTCATGTCATATTTTGGATAGAGGGGTCATGTCTCTAGTAAACAGGAAGTAGCAGGAGGATAACAGGGGAGATAACGGGAAGGCAGGGTCCTGTAATAATCTTTGTTCAGACAATAAAGCAAGCAGACATTGCATGTGGTGATTAAATTCAGGATGCAAGTCTAATTCAGTACAGGTACACAACGATTCCCCAGCTTCAGCTGTACGATGATGTTTACTGCTAATTAGCTAATGTTAGTATGCTAACAAGCTAAACTAAGATGGTGAACGTGCTAAACATCATCATGTTAGCATTGTTATTGTGGGTGTACTGACGTTAGCATTTACAACCCCAATTTCAATGAAGTTGGGACGTTGTGTAAAGCGTAAATAAAACCAGAATACATTCATTTGCAAATCCTTTTCAACCTATATTCAATTTAATACACTACAAAGAAAATATATTTAACAACAATAACAACGTTCCTCAAAGTACAATTGCAAGGAATTTTGGGATTTCATCATGTACAGTCCATAATATCATTAAAAGATTCAGAGAATCTGGAGAAATCCTCCAGCTGAACTCAGAGTAAACAGTGATCCCTGTCATTGAGCACACGGAAAAGCAAATTCTGCCACAGTTTCAATGAATCTTGGCATTTGGTTGTGCAATTGTGTTTTTATCGTCATAAAAATACATCTATCTTAACTTTTAAGGACACTGACACCATGTTACACACCGTCATCTCATCACGCCTGCATTACTGCAACAGTTTTACCTGCTTGACCCAAAAATCTATTGATCAACTCCAGACTGTCCGGAGCCAGAACCAAGAAATGTGTTCACATCGCTCCTGTTTTAGCTTCATTAAACTAGCTCCCACAATGTAGAGGTCTGTTGTCGGTTTAAGAGACTGAAAACTAAAGGGGGCCCAGTGTTTGCAGTCAGGGCCCAGAGGCTCTGGAACAACCCGAGGAAATCAGGTCGGCTGAGCCAGTGAACTCTTATAATTTCCTTCTTAAAACATACTTCTATCCTTTTACTGATTTTACATGACTTTATTTTTATTTTCTTTACACTGCATTTGAATTATTTTCTCATTTTAATTCCTCAAAATAACTTCTTATACATCTTTTTAAACATATTTAAACCTGATGTTTTTTTATGACCTGTGTGTTTTATTTTCTGATCTTGTGAAAGTTAATTTGGACATGGATTTTGAAAAGTGCTCAATAAATATAGATTAAAATAAGAAGAAGCTTGTTAACATGTTAGCATGCTGCTGGAAGCACAGCAGGAGCTGATGTAAAATTCAAAGTTACTAGGACTCATCCTGAGGGGAACATGAACGTCTGAACCACACTTCACAATTTAACCAACTTCTGTGGAGAGACAGTATTCGACTCTAATGGAGCTTCAAAAGTGCAACTAAAAGCTGCTTTTCAGACCTGGACTGGATTAATGATGAGGGTTTAAAGTCTGTTTTTAACTCAAGGAAACAGAAATCCAATGAACAGAATGAAAGAAAGAATGAGGATAGAACTCACCAGCTGACTGCGCATTGCTTCCTGTAGGCGAGACACAAATAACAGTACATTTAGTCACAGGAAACTTTATTTGATTGTGCAGTGATTATAATCTTCAGATTATCTTTAAATGTGTTTATTTAATTGTCCCTTCTATTTAAAACAGCATCTGATTCCATGTAGATCTTCATATCCACTCAGACACATGCAATACCCATTTTTTCTGTGTACCCAGAACTTATAAAGAAGTTGGACGTAGATCGTTTTAATATAAAGGGCCATGGGACTGGAATAATCTTCCTCTTGCCTTGAGATCTATAACTTCTTGTCAGGGGTTGTGTGGTGAGGCAGGTTGGAGGACCCAAATGCAGGACACACGGCTGGCAGGGATAGTTCAAAGATTTATTAAACCAAATGCGAGCGCACTTACAAGCAGTGGCCGAGTCCAAAGGAGAATCCACAAGGGCAAGGGGAAAAACACAAATCCAAAATACAGGCAGAAATCCAAAAACAGACAGAGCTTCTTCACGCAACAAAACACTGCAATGACCAGACAAAGAATAAACAGAAACACCAGGTATACACACACACACACTCACACACACACTCACACACACAGGGACTAACAAGCAGGGCGGGAACAACACAGGTGACAGGGATCAAGGCAAACGAGGCAGGCAGAGAGACAGCAGGGAGAAACGTCTCGGGTTACGAACGAGACACTGCGTCGGTGACGACATTATGGGAACGCCTCTGGGCGTGGCAGGGCTGAAATCATGAATGAAAATACTCCAATCCTATTGGCGTTGCTAGAACAGTAGTGTGTGACGGCGTAACTGGAGGCGTATATAAGCCCTTACGGCCATAGGTGAAGGTAACCCACGCACCTGATAGGCCAGGGAAATAGTCTGAACAATCCAGTTGCTGATCGTGTGTTTAGAAGCGGGGAGCCCAGCCTTGGGGGACCTGAAACACACCAGCAACTGGTCTGCTTTCCTCCACCGGGAGGACCTCAGAGTGTAAATACTCAGTGCTCTGATCGGGCAGAGCAGATGAAGTCTCCCGTCCTCCACCGTCACATGAGGTGGGGGATGAAACGCCTGCAGCACCGTAGACCCTGCCAACCTGGACGGAACCTTAGGGACATAACCTGGACAGGAGTGCAGGTTGGCTCTGACCCCCCCCGGGGCAAACTCCAGGCAAAGAAACTGAAAGTGCCTGGAGATCCCCCACCCTCCTCAGAGAGGTGATAGCGAGGAGAAAAGCCCTCGGGGCTGGTGGCCGGTGTTATGCGTAGGTCTCTGGCGGCACCCTGAAGCGGAGGTCCACCACGGAAAACCTGCCGAAAACCCGTGGCGTGTGAGCCCGAGCGCCTCCGGACTGCGGCCCCTCTGACAGCGCATGCTCGGTGGAGGCTAGCGCGACCCGAACGTTGATACGGCGGGATAACAGCGCCTGTTGCCACGAGGGAGGGGACCTCGGTCGCCTTCTCTCGGGAGGGGCTCGGCAAGACTGAAGAAAAGTCCTCGTATCCGTTGTCTCGGGGGGCTGTGGGCGAGAGCGCCGCCTCAAGTCCCGGGTGCGCTGAGGGGGACCTCGAGCAGCGACACTCTGCCTCTGGCTCTGGCGGTAGGAGCTGGACAACGGCTGGGACCGTCTCTCTGCAGTCGCCGCCATCTTGGACCCAGACCGGCGCAGGAGATACTGCTGGAAAGCCTCACCTTGCGTCCTGGCATGCTGGAACCTGCCAGAGGTCGCGACCGGTGCATCGAGCAGGAAGGTCTTCTCCCTCTCCTGGTTGCCCGATAGATTGAGCCACAGTTGCCGCTAAACAAAACCGCCATTGTGTGCAGGCTCGCACCAGCCCTTGTCCACCAGAGCAGATGTCACGCGACATGGCTTGGTAGGCAGCGCCGGCTCTTTAAGGGACGACGCATGGCCGGGCGAGAGATAGCTGGCCAAAGCATCCTCAACCCGGGGTATCGTCCCATAACCAGAGCCCTTGACCCCCGCGACGTCACTATAAACCCGGAGCAGGGGAGTAGTAAAACGTGCTGAGAAGGGCTTACCCCAGGATTTGCACAACTCGTCATGCAAATCTGGGAAAAAGGGCAGAGACCGGCGTGGAGGCGGCGCGCAGCGCTGTAGGAAGTGCTAATCCAGCTTACTGGCAGCCTGTGTGTCTGGCATGGGCTGCGGCCAATCAAGCTGGAGCTTGCCCACTGCTCGTGTCACCACCTCCAAGAGCTCGTCATAGATCGCCACTGACTGATGACGTTGCTCCGGTACCCGGAAGTCTTCCTCCTCCAAAATGCTGATCACATCCAGCTCCTCAGAGCCGGACAGCTGCAGCCTCTCCGGGCTCACACCCCGAGCGGGAGAAGCCGAAAAACGGGCTCCCGAACGGGGAAGAGGGGAGTCGGAGCCAGCAGACGAGGAACGGGAAAAAGCCTCAGCAGTCCCGATGCCGTCGGAAATGTCGCGCTGGGAGCCCCATGAACGAAGCCGCCGCACCACCTCAGCGACCGCCGGGCCCGAGCCACGGGGAGAGCAGATCCGGCCGTCTCCGGAGAAAAGAGCCACACGGGACCTCAGCACCCTCAGGGGCAGGTCCTCGCAATGGTCGCAAGCAGCCCCCTCGAGAGCTGCCTGGGCATGCGGCATCCCCAGACAGGAAACACACAGGACATGAGTGTCCCCAGCCGTGATGTAGCGCAGGCATGGAAAAACACACTGCCTGAATTGCTCACCAGCCATCTCTTCTGTTTCTCCTTCCAGGTAATCTTTCCGTACTGTGGTAGCTTTCTTCTGCATAGTCTCAAACATGCCAGAGTGCCTGCTGAATAGAAAAAAGCTAATGTGTCCGGTGTGCCGGCGTGCTTATATACGCCTCCAGTTACGCCGTCACACGCTACCGTTCTAGCAACGCCAATAGGATTGGAGTAGGTTCATTCATGATTTCGGCCCTGCCACGCCCAGAGGCGTTCCCATAGTGTCGTCACCGACGCAGTTCGAGTTATCTCGAAGGGGAACAGAGAGACTAGCAGGCAGGCAGACAGATTAGTGAGGGGGGGAAAGACAAAACACAAGTTACTCAACACTAAGTAGTATAAATAAACTAATACAAGCAGACAGATCACAAATAAACCAACAAGGAACACAGACAGAAGCTGAGATTAAAGAGAACACGCAGCAGGCAAGGGCAACATCACGCAGAGGTACACAGACCAAAAGCAAACACAAAGACATGAACTGACACACAGAACCAGGAGCTAAGATGCAGAGCAACCAAGAACACGAGACCAGGAACCGAACCTCAAAACAGGAAACATGACAACTGACTAACAGAATGGAGTAGGGAACAGAGACAGAACCGACTGGGAACAGGATAACAATAACCATGGAACAGAACAGAACAGCAAGTAAGGGAAATAGCCAAACACAACAGACTATATAACAGATACTGGACAAAGGACAACAGATAGAACTGAACCCAAAACTCAACAACTCGAAGACAGATACTGAACAGATCAAAATAACAAACACTGAAGTACACGGACCAGGAGTAAATACTAAGACATTAACACCGGACTGGGAACTAAGCCATTGAACCAAAACACAGACTACATAACAGATACCTAAGATGTCTATGAAGATTCTCAGTCGTCCAGGTCATAGTTATCCAACGAAGGTTAAAATCAAGGGCAACTGGACTTGGTTGAAGATACTGGAAGACGTTTCGTCCCTCATCCAAAGGACTTCTTCAGTTCTTACTGACTGGCAGGGAAACTCAGCTATTTAACCTCAGTGGGGTCGTTGGCCCGGGTCATAGGACCGCTGGTTCATTAGTGTTCCTGGTTGCTGTGACGACAGTCGTTACAGTCGTACTGTACAACGGTGGATTCTACAGACAGAAGCATGGCTGTGCCATGGGCTCACCGGTATCACCGATTCGTTGCAAACATCTACATGGAAGAAGTGGAGAATAAAGCCCTCAACTCCTTCAGAGGAATAGCACCGAGCCACTGGTACAGATATATGGACGACACCTGGGTCAAAATTAAAAGCCAGGAAGTGCAGGCTTTCACAGAACACATCAACTCTGTGGACAGTAACATCAAGTTCACACGAGATGACAAGATGTTCACAACAACAGTTTGGCCTTCCTGGACTGCGCTGTACACATTGAAGAGGACAGGAGCCTGCAGATTGGTTTTTACAGAAAACCCACACACACAGACCAATACCTACTGTTCGATTCCCACCACCCACTGGAGCACAAGCTAGGGGTCATGAGAACACTGCACCACAGAGCGGAAAACATACCAACAAGCGCCCAAGCCAGAGAGAAGGAACAGAACCACCTGAAGGGGGCACTTACAGCCTGTGGATACCCTAAATGGACCTTTGTGAAGACAGCCACAAGATCCAAGAAGAACAAAACTACAGGGGAGGAGGAAAAGAAGGTCAAACGCAACAACATTGTGATTCCATACGTGTCTGGAGTATAAGAGAAACTCAGGAGGATTTTCAACACACATAACATCCTTGTGTTTTTTAAACCCAAGAACACACTAAGACAGATGCTGGTACGCCCCAAAGACCGCACACCCAAACACAAGAAAAGCAATCTAGTGTATGCGGTCCAATGCAGTGAGGAATGCACAGACCTGTATATTGGGGAGACTAAACAACCACTACACAAATGCATGGCTCAACACAGAAGGGCCGACTCCTCAGGTCAAGACTCTGCAGTCTACTTACATCTGAAGGACAGAGGACACTCGTTTGAGGACCACCAGGTGCACATTTTAGACAGAGAAGATGGATGGTTTGAAAGAGGTGTCAAGGAAGCCATCTACGCCAGGGTCGAGAAGCCGTCATTGAACAGGGGAGGGGGTCTACGCCACCACTTATCCCCCACTTACAATGCTGTCCTTTCATCACTTCCCAGGAAACTCAACAAACGTAACCTATTGGCCTCAGGTGAAGATACCAACGATGGTCGTTCAGTCTTGGCCACAGGTAGTCTTAACGACTGTAACGACTGTTGTTACAGCAACCAGGAACACTAACGAACCAGCGCTATCGATGAACCAGCGGTATAGATGAACCAGCGGTATCGATGACCCTGGCCAACGACCCTGGCCAACGACCCCACTGAGGTTAAATAGCTGAGTTTCCCTGCCAGTCAGTCAGAACTGAAGAAGTCCTTTGGATGAGGGACAAAACGTCTTCCAGTATCTTCACCCAAATCCAGTTGCCCTTGATTTTAACCTTCGTTGGATAACAGACACCTAACTGATAAATGAATAAACTCAGAACTAAGCGGAACAGATGACAGGACTAACATGCATATACAAAACCAAACCCTCAGAATCAAAACCCCAAAAACACAGCACACAGGACAGGACCGTGACACTTCTTTTCACTTTTTCACATCATCCCTATTTCTATACCTTAAAACAACTTGTTTATGCTTTTAACTTTTAAGGTAACTTCAATCTTCTGTTCATTTGTTTATCTGTTAAAATTTCATACTTTCTCATTTATTTATTTACTATTTTCTCTGTAATCTATTTAAATTTATAAATTTACTAGTGATGTTATTATTACAACTTGTATTATTCAACTTTGAATAAAAAACGTAGGTTAGTGGGAGGGGTTGGTGTGAGTTGGTGAGCGAGTTTGTATGAATGAGTTTTGTAAGTGTATCTGTAATGTATGTTATGTAATGTTTCTGCTTATGATTTGTCTTTTGTATTCTGTATTTGTGTTTATAAGACCGTCTTTAATAAATTCAAATTCATCTAAGAATCTAAGATGGTTTTCTTCTTTGCATTTTGCAAGTGTCTGAACTGGCTGTGAGTAGATAATTACACAGAAATATACTTTGATGCGACACCAGCGTGTGTGTACACTCTGCCACTGAGCCACTGTATTGCTGCACACAAGCAGACTGCTGCGTTTCACACGGGCGCTGAAGGCTTTGTGTGAAATACTGATGCTTTGTCACCAGCTGTGGTAAAAGGTTTTACTTTCGGTTCCGGTTACCTCCTTGTCTCATCCTAACATACAGTCCCAAATAGATCTGTCAGTCGTTCTGAAGGGGGTGCTACCATCTCAGCAGAGCAAAAATGTAATGCACAGCAAAGAATAGGGCAGGTAGATTTTTAAAACATATTATGAATTCTCATACAGTCTCGTAATATTACGAGACTTTTGTTCTTGACACGTCAGAGAACACAGATCTGTGGGAGATATAGCTTTTTAGCATTATGAATGTGCAGAAAGTTTTTAACATGAGCAGAAAACCTACTGAAACACAGGAGCTATTAAAGTCCAGGAATTTATAAAGTAATTGCCGTGAATAGTTCCACATGCACATTTAAAGAGGTTACTTCCCCAAACAGAAGACACAAGACAATAGGAGGGAAGACTATTGTGAAGCCTTATTCTACTGCATTATATTCTGTTAATTTTTTTATTTGCAATTGTCACCTGCTGCCTGAATTTTGGGTTGCCCTTTACGTAGCCTAAATAAAACCATTTCCACCATAAATTGGTGCAGAAAATTTCACCAGAATGCAGGAAATGAAAGGTTTAATGCTCTTCTAGCTGTCACAAGAGACGCTAGCCTTAGCATCAGCTAACTAGCGAAATGACTAACAGACGCCTCAGAAATCATACTGAACAAACTTGGTTGGCTAATATGATAGTTCAGTGTTTAGTTCTCGCTAACGTTCGTCCGCCATCTTGATCTTCAGTTTTTGAAAGCTACCACGGCCGCTGTCGCGCTGGTTTATGGGTAATAGGCAGCAGTTACGGGGGCAGTAATCAATGTTACATTTTTCAGAGAGCCATCAAGTAAAGCGTCTCAAAGCGTACTTGCTCATGATAAACAGCATTATTAGTGTTTGTTTGATTAAAGTGAAAGACGTTTTCTTAGTCAGCTAGCAATAAAGATAAGTAAGTTGAAAGCAGTGAAGAAATGAGTAGCAGTCAGTCAGATGATTTAAGTGTAGAGCAGCACAAGGGATTAGTCAATGTTTTTTGATTAAATACTTATTGCCATTCCAATCAGAAATAGTTAGTAATTCATCCCTAGATATCACAACAAGAAACTCCAGTTGTTGATAATATTTCCTTCATGTTTGCTTTGGCACATTCAAAGTAAAGAGACAGAGGGAGAGTGAGGGATGCCGGCAGGGCAGTTAGAGCAGGTGACATACAGGTGAGGGAGAATGGGAGCAAACATTGAATGGTTAATATCAAATACTGACATCACAACAGTAATGTACAGAATCCTGTTGGCCTTCATATGTGTTTCAACATTCTTTGTAGTAAGTAGTTTACTGATAATATACTACTATACGTAGTAGATAATTACAGAGAAACGTAGATTTCTTTTCATTATTAGCACAAAATAGATCAGGTGATCAGCACTGACTCTCTTCTTAGAAAGTATTTCACAGCACTCACCTGCAACAGCTAAGATCATGAGCATGATGTCACAGCATAACAGTTTGACCTCCATGGTGCGATTCTTCTCTCTGTCTCTTGTAATCAACAGAGAAGTTAAACTGCCTGGAACAGAGAGGTGTGACTCTATTTGGTCTGGCTGGAAAATTGGTCAATTTCTAAAGCAAATCATTTCAGCAAGTTCATACAGATAACAAAGCCAGTGACCTGGACTCCAGGTATTCAAGACCAAAGAGTACGACATCGTTAAATGTGTAACACACCCAGATTTTATCCTGCTGGTCTGGGGATTGAACCGGCGACTTCCCGGTGTAGCGACAAGTGGCCCTCCGCCCGCAAGAAACCCCGCTCTCACGGGTCACCAACTTAGTGCATTATGAATTCAGATACCTCTTAGGCAACCTCTGATAACAAGCTAGTTTTAAATACTTGGTACTGGCCTAACCGTCAGCATTGAATGTCTAACTCCAGATTCACCAAGTTTCCCAGTCAACCCTTTAATTCCTCTCTCACTTTAGATTCCAGAGGGTAGAGCACTGAACACTAGGGGAGTGCATCTTCACTGGTCTCACGATTCAATTAGGATTAGCAGGTCAGATTCGATGCGATATCTCGATGCATCACGGTGCATCACCTCAAGGGTGGGAATTTCTAGGCACCTCATTGGTGCTACGATGTGATTGTAAAATGAACAGGATAAAGATGAATTTTTCTCACTGTGTGACTTCTTGGTATTTTTAAAGCACCAAGAAGTATTTTTAACATTGCATAGCATTATTACATTAATACAGTATTTTTACTGACCTCTGCTGCTGTTATTTTAATTTCTGATGCTTCTGTTATTAGTACAGAGTCAGATGTGTTGAACTACACACTTTACAATGCTCCAGCCAAACCATGTTCACTATACCCTACTATATCTGTTCCTGTTTTTGTCTCGTCTAGTGTTGTTACATGTTTGTTTTATTCCCAAAAATATATTTATTATTATTTTTGTAACTGTATTGTGATCTTGTATTGAGCACCGTGAGCCTTGAGAAACGGCATTTGGTTCATTTGTGTACTCGATATGTCTTGGCCAAAAAAGCAGTCTGAAGAGCAGATGTTAGTGCGCGCTAACTGCCTTCACTTTTCCAGTAGTTGGAAAACAGACAGACTTTAATAAACTGACACGCTGTAACCTACACTGTAAATTTACTGCCAGACTGAAACATAGCGCTCATGTTTTCCTCTGCTCCGCTCGCTTTTCCTCTGCTCAACTACTGCCGCCTGTCACGTAGCTGTCCTTTGAAGAATGAGGAGAGGACGCTACCGTGCTGCACAGTATGTGGGTGAAAATCATCAACGTTAGTATTGATTTTATTGATCATGTGAAAGTTTAGAAGCAGCAGTCATTCAATCAGCAGCTGTCTGTCTGTGCTGAACAGGGAGAACCACACGTCTCCGTTGTGTTCACACCACAGACAGTCTGTAGCTGCATTTCCACCTTTTACGTTCCGTCAACATAAAGTTATAAATTAACCTCTAGATAATCGATTATTCATAATCGTCTAAGTCCGCATCGTGATGCATCTAAAAATCTATTATTTTCCACACCCCTACTGAACACATTAACCTGGAATGAGCTCCTTAAAGGACCAGTGTGCCATGTTTATCTGTAATCAGGTGTGTTAATGTAGGCAGTGTGGATGTTAAAGTATGTAAACAACTTACCAGTCCAGAAGAGGGGAAGAAAAACAAAGACAAGTTGGAAAAGCCTTCTAGTTTCCCTTGGGGCGTTCACCCAAAGAGAAAGAGAGAAACGTAGTTATTTTCAAGAAAAAATGCTACAAAGTTCTTCACTAAATTCCCTTTAATATCCTAAGCTCTACCTGGATCGTCCTCTTCTGCCTCACCTGTGAGCGTCTGAACTAAGTATTCAAAAAGGAAAATTAATTAACAGGATAGCAATCTCTTATTTCTAACCAACATCAACTCACATCAACAACTACTACTACTTCTCCCCCTCAGCAACAGAAAGAAAGAAATCACAGGGTGGACCCCACCCTTTTCTCAAACAATCATTGGCTATCAAAATTTGAACATCACATTGATTTGCTTTAACATTACTTTTCCTATTTGGGTAGATTGTTCTTCTGTCTGGTAGTTGCAACACCCCTTTGCTTCAGTTCACAAATTATTCTCCAAATGAGGCAATAGGAAATATCATACAGGTCTCTAGGGATATCATGCAGGTGTGTACAATGCATATTAGTACAAACTTTCAAATCTCCAACTCATAGAGGCCAAATATAGAAGACCACACTTCTTAAACAAATGAACATTTCTTCTTTTTCATAATCTTAAATGCATGCACAAATGAAAATCCGTTTTAAATGCATCACACCAAATACAAGATACATTAAATCATCATTTCAACAGTCTTACTTTTCTCATTTCCTTCCTGTGGCAGTTGTGGTTGGGAGCCAACAGCTGGCAGGCCACATCCGCCCGAAGCAACCTCCATGTGGCCCAGCACATAATTTAATATTGCCTATATGACAACAAAAGTAAACTACAGTGTATGAAAGTAGGTGAGCTATCTCATCTTTGTTGAGTTTCACATGCACTGTTCCGATCACCGTCAATCAAGGGTCAACACTTGCTGTCCGACCTGCAGCCTCTCCGCTCCTACAGAGCGCCTCCACTCCGCACGTGCGCTCGCCCACACGGAAAACGCAATGTTTTAATCTGCTCAGTCTCTCATCCACCGCAGCTGTGTTTTACACAAGCACAGCGCTAGTTCAGATAATAGATCATTGTTACAAACAAGCTAAACTGAAAGCTGTCTGTCTTCAGTAACTGTTTAACTTAGTTTGCCACGTACATTAAAATATGGCACATCAGGGGCGTTTTTAGGATCATGAAACATTGGGGGCTTAGCCCAGCCCATAAAACTTCATATCTTCACATAATAATTTACCCCCCCCCAATCCCCCAAGTTAAGTCTGTAAGGCAGTAAAGCCTTATACGGCACAACAAAACACAAAACTCACAACAACACAATTTTGTGTCTCATTTTGATGTTGCTAAATTGTAATGTCATGTGTCTAATTATAATAATATAACAACAAAACTGCAACAGTTTGAACAGGGAGTAAATTGTGAGTGTTAACTTAATTTCCTGGCATTCTGCCTTTTCTGCATCAATTTATGGTGGAAATTATTTATGTAAAGGGACACACAAAACTCAGGTAGCAGCAGGGGGCTAAATCTTTGTGAGCCGGTTTCACTGGTTGCTTTTAAATGACCTGAAGGCTGGCAATTCTGCCTTCAGATGTTATGACTGATTACTTGTTTGATCGTCCTTGATGCTGAATTGTGAATATTTAAGAACATTTTGATATTTTATGACCTTGTAACTGATTATTTATTTCCATCTTAAATGTGCGGCCTCGAGCACCTTTTTTTTTTCTCCCTCAACATTTCTACAGGCTACATTCTGTCCTCGACTAATGTGGACTGTGATGGTCTCTTAGTAAACCGCCTCCTATGAGCCAGCTCCGAAATCAACTGAGCCAGGAAGGCAATGCCACAGAAAACTTTACGTTAGGAAAGAGGGGGGGACAAAACATAGATTTTGAAATGAAATATGTATAATGGCTCCTCTGCCTATCAGGTGATTAACCTCACCTCAAATCACAAGTTCAGTGTCTCTGATGAAGTGCAGCTCACAGCCGCTTCAGGTGTAGCAGAGAGGACAGACACACAGCGACTGCTGGATCATCTTATTCTGGCTAATTTGCAGTAGAATAAATAATAACAATAATCTCTCTCTCTCTCACTCTCTCACTCACTTTTAATAACATGGTAAATGTAATACCTGCATAATTTGTGCCGTCATTAATAAATAATCTGAAATTATGTTTTCTGGAATTATGCTAGTTTAGCGGAGTTAATGATTCCACTTGCCATCACTGTTTGTGGTATTATTAAATTAAATCTCCATTTTGTCATTAGTCAACTGTTTAATTTTTACACTGTTAACTAGTTTTGTTATACTGTTTATTTTATTATGTATTTTGTGAGAGTAACAGACATTGTTGGCCATGGAGACCTTTGTGTGTGGCATGGGCGCCTTCTGCTGTGCCCCTGCAGATTTGAGCGGTGCACCCAAAAACTTAACTACATGTGCTGTCTCCGTGAAACTTGCTAGAACCGATCTTTATCCTGTGTTACCAGATACACGGCAGATTAAAGCCAAAGATCCACGTGTGTGTTTCACTTTTCTACACAACGCAAACACTCCACTATCAGTAGATTATTTATCCTGTGAATAAAGTCTATGGTCGTTAAAATATATAAACATTTCTGTGAAAATACGTAATTACAAAGACGAATGTTAAAAAAACAGTCAGGCGGCTGATGCTGGTTCTCACTGAACTGCCCCTTTCCATTAACCTTAGCTGCATGGCATATTTGTATTAATATTGTTTCCGAATCAAGGTCCCATGGCCCAGATGTAACATTAGAGGAGCGTGACTTGGGCACTTGCATTTTTCATTTTAATTGTGCATGTTATGCTGTTACTACTTTGGTGGTTAACATTGTTGTTTTCCTTTTAAAATTTTAGATAATGAAGTTGATGGAGAAGCAGTGGACTGTGGATTGACTGAGAGGATGGTTTCATACCTCTTTGAAGGATTGTTTAAAAAGCAAGCTAAATTCAATCGATTTGTTCAGCAGTGGAAGGAAACCGTGCCTGTAACCCTCGAACCTGTCCCGATACAGTCAGGGCAGGCTACAGTAGAACCAAGGTATGGTGTTGTGCGATTGTTGTAGGCTTAAGCGAAACCATGGAAAAATAACAATATCATCTCATCTATATATCATCTCGTCTCGATAAGCAGCTTGGTCTTATGAACACCCAAAAGAATGATGGATTGAACGGAAATTGGTGTGAAGAACTTCTGTATGGTTGTTGCGGACATAGCTATGGTAGGCATGAGAAGAGAGACGGATGAGAATTCGGCAGTGTGGTCTAATGCCCGATACGGAATGAGTGACCGGAGTACGAGTCCAAAGAATCTTGAATTATGGGATAGGCGGAGATGGGGACCAGTAATGTGGGACGGCTCTGCCTGAATCAGTGGTGAAGGTGAGCATTGCAGAGCGGTCTGGTAATGTAGGGTGTGGTTGTCTGTGTGTGCCAGGATGGCTGGACCTCATGCCCCCAAAGAATGGCAGCGTTTCGAAAGGGTGGAGGAAGGAGGAGGGTGATGACTGTTCTGGTGGCTGCTCGGATGCGGTCATCGCCTCCGCGGCGATATTGACCGGCCTTGTGGGATGATGCAGGGAGTTTAGGTGTCCTATGGAGAGAGAGAAATAGGTGCTTGGTACAGTGCGACGGGGGAGATAGTTTGGGATGTACGGAGAAATGTGAGCTTGGGAAGGAGGCTTGGAAGGGAGTGGATTAACCTCTTGGTACCGGACCTGCCTGATTTTCGCTGTTCTAGCTGTTTTCTGTCCAAAAATGGCGGTCCATTGTGTCAATGGGGGGTCATCTGGTGCACAGGGGTGCAGGATGGCTCTGACCCTCCCCGGGGCAAACACCAGGGATCGAGGAGAAACCGAAAGTGCCTGGAGATCCCCCACCCTCCTCAGAGAGGTGATACCGAGGAGAAAGGCCATCTTAAGGGTCAGGTGCTTGGCCTCAGCAGACTCCAGGGGTTCGAAGGGGGCCTCAGCCAGCACTTTCAGAACCACTGCCAGGTCCCAAGAGGGAACCCTGGAACGAGTCGCGGGTCTCATCCTCCGGGCTCCACGGAGGAAGCGCACAACTACTGGAAGTCTCCCCAGAGGCCCATCCCTCAGAGGGACGTGGAACGCTGCAATGGCAGCCACATAAACCTTGAGTGTGAATGGGGAAAGGCCAGCAGAGGAACACCAGTACCATAGTCAGGGGGCAAGTAACTGGATCCACCGTCCGTTCTCTACACCAGGTGACAAACACATTCCACTTCAGGCCATACATCCTTCTCGTGGACGGGGCTCTGGAGCTGAGCAGCGTCTTGACTGTTCCCGCCGTCAGGCCTGCCTCAAGGAACTGGGCCCCCTCAGGGGCCAGACCCACAGTCTCCACAGGGCGGGGCAAGGGTGAAAGACCTGGCCCTCCACCTGAGACAGCAGATCCCTCCTCAGGAGCGAGATTATGTCCGAGAACCACACTCGGCGGAGTAGTTTCATTCATGATTTCAGCCCTGCCACGCCCAGAGGGGTTCCCATAGTGTCGTCACCGACGCAATTCGAGTTACCTCGAAGGGGAACTAGCGGCTGAACTGTCTTCAGCATGTTTAAGGTGTCGATAGACGTGGTCTGGGGTATCTGTGCGGCTAGATTGAGCAAACATGTTTTAATGCGGTAGCTATATAAAGGCAATGTAAAAGTATTTAAAGCTAGGCTAAAATAGCACAAGACTCCTAAGGTTTAATTGCTGGAGGTGGAAGGCGCCATGCAGCCTGGGAAGCAAGATGGACGTGATATGTAAAGAACCCAGTACCGCTTGATCACAAGCAGAGTCCGAGATGATTGGAAGATAGTTGTCCGCCCTGCAATGAGGGAAAACTGAACAATTGTGTCACGACAGAGGGAAAAGCGAATGCAAACTCAACGGCTGTAAGTTCTCTGGAGCAAGAAGAAGCTCTACGAGCTGAGCAGAACCTAGCAGTGAAGAGAGCTCCCTCGGCCCGGCGGCAGGACCTGTGGAGGCAGGAAAAGAGAGCGAGGTCAATGAAAGCACCAGATAGAATCAACTGCCGGAGTGAATGCGAGACTGGTGAGGGGCGCCTGGCCGAGGGAGGGTAAAATGGGGGTTAGCGGATGCTAGTGTGAGGTAAGGTGGGCGGTATGACGGAGCCTGGATTAGCTGTGGAAACAGAAAACACATGGGGAATGGGGGAAGGGGTGGAGGAAGGGAGGGGGTGGATGGCGGGGAAAGAAAATGAGGAAATTGGGTCGTCCATGTGGTCCAGCGACTTGGCTAGCTGTAATGGACAGAAAGAAAGAGAATGAGCCGCATGTGCGGGGAAGAATGGCTATGTTGGTAGCAGCTGAAGGAAGTGAAGAGTAAAGGATGTTGGGATGAGGGATGTGCGTGCAAGGGTGGGGAATGCAGCCTGCTGAGACGTGGATGAGGGGAAGAGGGAAAACAAATAAAAACATCAGACGACAGGGGAGCAGGCACAGGGGGTAATACTACCTGGCCCTGTGTGTAGGATTAGCCGCCGTCGCCATATCCAACTGTCCAATTGCACAATGTCACTGACTGGAGGTCTGTGCTCAGTTGAAAGGTCCCTGCAGTGGTCAAACTGGATGGGCAGCCAGTCTGCAGGGCTGTTGCTGTGGATGAAGGTGTTATCGGTGCATTTTGTGCCTACCTCGTCTACAACGTAGTGTATCCATCTCGTCTGAAGAACACCCTGCTTTTCATTCAGCGGTATGTTCTGAAAATGTCTGAAGATGGTGACAAGCCTCTACCTGTGACTGTGACCAGGGTAATCAACCTTTTAGGTTAGCCTGCCAGCAATGCCTAGTCCATTCAGCTGTCCTAAATGCTCTCAGAGAGCCTTCATGTTATTAAAGTTAATCCAGCACATCGGACTTTTCCAAGCACACGAGCCACATTTTATCATAACTTGCGGCCTTAATGACTGTCAATCTACCTTTTCCAAATACGAGTCCTTCCGTCGGCATATTTACCGGAAGCATAAAGACATTATATTTCCTATAGGCAGACATGCCAGTGCTCATGATATCCAGCAAACAGTAGTTGGGGAGGAGGAGCAGGGGCCCAGTGATGCTGTCAATCCTCCTGCACTTCCTAATATGAACGTACTGTTGTCGCAGTTTAGAGAAAATCTTTTGGGCTTCATTCTGAAATCCAGGGGAAAAAACCACCTTCCTCAGACGGTTCAACAAGAAATACTGGATGATTTGTTTGACTTCTTTAAAGAAAACTATGATGCATTTCTTAAATGTCATCTTGAGAAAAATGGCTTTAATGTTGAAACTTGAACTTCTCGTCCTGAACTTCTGCACTCCTCTGACTTTTTTTTCAGAGGCATCAAAACTTGTTAGGTCTCCATATATGCTGAAAAACTATTGTAAATCAAACCTCGAAATGACTGAACCTGTAGACTATGCACTGAGAGATTCAGGAGGACGTAAGATTAGAAGCTACTCATATGTACCCATTTGTGATGTACTTCAGAAATACTGCTCTCGTGAAGATGTTTGGGATTATACGCAGACAGAGCGAAATAGCGAAAGAGATGTACATGTTTTAACTCATTGTAGAGATGGATTTTGCAGAAAATCCAAATGCATTAAGATTACACCCATGAGGATGAATTTGAGGTGTGTAATCCGCTGGGTTCTGAACGCAACAAGCACAAACTTATGCGTTTTACGATACTGTTGGAAATGTAGGTTCAAAGTACTGTTCACAGCTAAAACATATTCATCTAGCTTTACTTGTCCGTTACAGTCACGTCAAACAGTTTGGTTTAGACGAATTTTTGAAACCGTTACTGGATGACCTTGAGAAATTGGCATCAGAGGGACTGACCGTCTTTGTTAATGGCACTGAGCAACGTGTTTATGGAGCTGTAGCTGCAATATTGGGAGACAATCTGTCATCTCACATGATAGGTGGATTTAACATGTGCTTTAGTGCTGGTCGAATCTGCAGATACTGCATGGCTACTTACTCTGAGATGAAAAAGAACTTTTGTTTTAAGAAATATTGATGTACACAGTTACCACTTAGAATGTATAAAACAAAATCCAGAAAACAAAGGAATGTATGGCGTTCATGTGTATTTAACCAGTTAGATTACTTTGACGTCACAACATCTCTTCCTCCTGTCACGATAAGTGGTGTGGTGAGGCAGGTTGGAGGACCCAAACACAGGACGCAAGGCAGAGGAGGTACGGTTCAAAAAGGTGATTTATTTAACAAACAAAAAGCGAGTACACTTACAAACAGAGTGGCTGATTGACTGAGTCCAAAAACAAAGGCTGTCCAACAGAAACCCAAAAGGGTGAAAATCAAAACCCAAAACGAGCAGGGAAACACGACGAGTGAGGCTGACAACACAAGAAACACACACTGCAACTCAGGGTGACAACATACAATGACCCAACAAAGATAAGACAGAAACACCAGATATATATACACAGGGACTAACGAGCAGGGCGGGAGCAACACAGGTGACAGACATGAGATTAACGAGGCACAGGTAGAGAGAGAGAGAGAGCAGAGGGGAAAACAGAGACAGACATGCAGAGGGATCACTGGAGAAACAGACATGACAAAGGTTACTAAACACTAGACGACAGACAAGACAGACCCCCAAAACCCAACAGACCAAAACAACAGATAATAAAACTGACTAAAAGTACAAAACATGACACGGCAGACAGGATCGTGACACCTCCTGATGTCATGCATGATTTCTTGGAGAGTGTAGCACCGTTGGTGGGGCTTGTCATAAATGAAGCTCATTACGAAAAACACATAACCATACAAGAACTAAATGACAAACTCATTTTCCTTTGGACAAAATGATAGAACAAATAAACGTGTGCTTTTGTCAGAAAACATTTTACATGGCTCCAGTGTTGTTGGATCTGCTTCACAGAAGTGGTGTTTATTGCGCCTGCTTCCTTTCTTGATGGCACACAGGGTACCCGAAGACTGTAGTTACTGGCGGATCTATTTATTATGCCGTGAAATTGCCGACATAGTAATGGCACCAGTTGTAAAAAAGGATTCTCTCCCTCTTCTTGACAGATTAGTTTCTGAGTTTTTGTGTGGTATGGAAGAAGATATTGCGTGAGAGATGTCTTTGTTGTGGGTCATATGAACGTTCTGTTCTGGTCATTTTAAACATACATACAGATTGGGTGTTATGTGGAACACTATTCCTCTATCTTTCTGTCATCACTACTATGCCTACTTGGTAAAATATGAACAGGACTGGACACTACTTGACCCTTTTGAAGTAATGGATTTTCAGGCTTTGGATACATACTGTGTTGATGATAAACTGTTTGTTAGTATGTGGCAAATATGTTGCCATTGTTTTTGTCCTCTGCCATACAGCTACCCTCTGCTATTGCTAACTGTTGTCTTTGAAGTGGTGGTAGTTGGTCGGTGAAATGCCTTAAAGTTTTAAAAAAGGAATATTGTCAGATCCTAAAACTATCGTTTTATTTTCCACTGTTACATTGTGTTTTTGAGATCCTGTGGATGAAATTGTTGGACATTTTAAGGACTAAAATAAATATCTAAAATTCAGTTTGAAGTTGTCTTGTTTTTCTTTCACTTAAGGAGTGGTGGCTCTTTTTTGCCACTCAAAGGTACAAAATGGCCCGTCTGCAGACACACAACAGTTTGGGACTGAACCACTGGATGAGAGGAAGAGGTTGATAAATTAAACTTACTAAACTACACTTTTGATCAGACAGAAATCTCACCACAAATCCACACAAATGTTCACTTCTGCACCTCAGATAAAGTGCAGCTCACAGTCCCAAACAGAGCAGGTCTGCGCCTCAGATTTTAGACCGTGACTCACAGTGCGAGAACAGATCGCATTGCATCAGCTGGGTGGAGTTCACTCGCCTTCTCGTTATTATCAGTTATACATTTGTTTTTCACTGCATGAGACAGTAAGTTAAGTTGTCTAACTTGATCCCATTTAAGGTTTGACCATAGACCTTTGCTTGGCCCCCCCCTCGGCCTTGGGGCGGAGTCATCTGTACCCTTTGACCCCCCCCCTGACGGCGGGCCTGAAATGTTGAGAGCAGTGTGTGAGAAAACATTTTTCTGCAATGTTCTATCATCTGAATTTTATAAATTGTTTCCCCAGCAGATGGCGCCCTTCTTACTGCAGGTATTTCATGAAGTTTAAAAGCCAAAACCTTTCCATGGGTATGACTCAGGACATTTTTCAAGTGAGCAAAACTATTGGAACATGTGACTGACAGATGTTTGTTGCCCAGGTGTTGTCTTTTAGGTTTTTTGTCTAAACATTTAATAGCTCTGCATTACTGTGAATTACTGGCTCTTAAAGATTGTGATGTTGAGTTAGTTGCTAATATTCCTGTGAAAAGCTCGATTACTTACTTTTTTATCGTAATTGATAAAAACAAACTCCAAAGATGCAAGAATAACCTCACTCCCATTGTTGAAAAAGTGAAGAAATTCAACCTGTGGCTTTTACGTGATTTATCTTTGAAAGGCAGGATTTTACTCCCAAAGGCCGAAGGAATATCAAGAGTATAAATACGCTGCTCTATCTTTATCAACAAATGTGTAAAACCATAAAGTCCTTTATGATTATGTATGGAAAAATCGCAATTATTATCTGAAAAAGTCTGTTTTAATGAATGAGTTGCCTACAGTACAGAACAATAAACACAACTCGTCATTCAAAAAAAATGATCGCTTGAGTGAATTTACTTTAATGATTGAAAACAGCTTCTTTCTGTAACTCCGTGAAAGTGCGTCATATCCCCCTGATTTTTCCCGGTTCTGTGTTCTGTATGTGCTGAGGTATATCAGACTTGGCATATCAGACTTGTAAGGGCTCAAAGAAAATCGCTGTGTTTCATTCGTCCCGCGTTACAATCGTCCCGGCTACGTTTTTATTCATACACTCATGTCATGTGAGGGACTAACCTGAGAAGTTGTGGCGTGCCACCCAGCATTTCACGCCACACAGAACACAAGGGCCGACGCGAGCAACCTGTTATCATCTAAAGGCCTATGAATAACGCACCGATTTCTAAAGTCATTTGGCGAGCTATTCCAACGCATTTTTTGCATTTGTTATTGTTATTTCACGCCGTTTAGACTGCATCATACAGGCAGGCCTACACACCTGCAAAAGAGAGACACAGGCCCAATCCCAGTGTGGGCTTTAGGGCTGCCCCACTGTCAGATCGTCAAGTGCGAGGACATTTTGAGCCCTTTAGACCCTGTCCGTAAGTCTGCATGGTCCAGTCCCAATGTCCCCCCTGATCCCTGATCCCTGATCCCTCACAGACTTTACTGACGTAACTTGGAAAATGATTGAGTTTAAGAGGCTGCAAGTGCTCAAAATGCTGTAAATAGGAACAGGACAGCACTTTGCCACTTTATCACCTTGAAGACGCTGAAACACACTGCACACTTTTAATTTCATGCTTTTGCCTGATTTATAAGTCCTGCAGGCTCTCGCCCTACAGAGTGGAGGAGAGGTAAATGTCAGTATTTGTAATTGATCAACACACTATTGTTGGTCAAACAGCACGTTTTGAAATATGTTATTAAAATTCCACAAGTTTGGATGAAATGGAATTAGGGAACATATTTTAAAATACATTAATAGGCTTTTTTTGCTAACCTTATCCATTGCCAGTATCATGATTTGTTTGATTAATTTGTTAATCATTAAGGTCCTGAAATCTTCTAATTTAGTGGGGGACATCTATTAACATGCCTTAATGCACATGTTGATGTGATTCAGTTGTGCTAATAATATAGAATCTCATTCTTTACACGTCTTACCTTATAAACGTGCGTCCCAAATAGCATTTTCTATTGCAGCTCCGCTGCGCTGCTAGCATTTGCTGCTGACTTCCGGGAACTATTCTGACAATCCATGATCTGCCATTGCTGTGAAAAACTGGTCCACTGGAGTGAACGGAGATGACGTGACTCTCTTTAAAGGGCTCTGCCCGCGGTTATGTAGATATAAATGTCTCATTCTAAGGTAATTAAAACATAACGGTTCATTATGTAAGGTCTTTATACACCTCTGAAAACATAGTTATGGATATTATACTGCATTTCTGTCAATAGAGCCTCAGAAATGTTACACACCAGACCTTTAATGGAGAAAACAATCAGCAGTTACAGTTTCTCTCTCTTCTCTTCTATCGAGTCTTTTCTGCAGAACTCCTTCAACACAAGAAGCTGAACTGGAAACATGTGGAAATATTTTGTTGCTTGTTTTAAAGTAAATGAATCTTAAGTAAAAAAAAAATTTAAAAAAAATAAAAACCAGACAGATATTTTGACTCTGTCCTGGTGAATTAAATCATCATTAAACTTTCTATGAAAGGACAGAGAAGGAGACGAGAACAGGTAAGATGGACAGCAGCAGAGGAACCGAGAGGGGAACCAGGTGAGCGGCTCCAGAGATGCTGATCTGCCTGTCGATCCAGGACTGATACTGGGACACTCGGGTGTAGACTCCTGGTACATTAGGCAGGGCACAGCCTCCTCCAAAACTCACCACTCCAGCCTGGACCCAGACAGAGCCGTTTTTAGTCACCAGCGGGCCGCCTGAATCCCCCTGCAGACGTCAGACAGGTCGGTTATACTTCATACTTCTGCTCTCAGAGGGAAATACTGTCCTTTTTATTCACCAGTCAGATCTATTGATTAGTGCAGATTTAAACATGTGTGTTATCAGTTGATGGAGGAGTGTTTTGCAGACAGACTCACGTCACAGATGCCCTTTCCTCCCTGAGTCACACCAGCACAGATCATGTTGTTTGTGATTTTACCACCGTAGGTAACGTTACAATCACTGTTGGACACGATGGGAACACTCACCTCCTGCAGCCTCTTTGGGGAAGGAAGTGAAACTGAAAAAGAAAAGAAACATTGATGTTGGGTCTTGGGGTGGTGATGGCGCAATGGATAAGACACATGCCTTTGGTGTGAGAGACCCGGGTTCAATCCCCCACTGTGATCCATCCACCATTGTGTTCCTGCGCAAGACACTTAACCCCTAGTTGCTCCAGAGGCGTGTGACCTCTGACAAAGTCGCTTTGGATAAAAGCGTCAGCTAAATGAATAACAGTCATTTTTATTTGTGTCAACAATGTGTGTGTCTCCAGCAGTGCTGTGTTGAGGTTTGTCAAACTAAGACAGAAGACAAGTCCCACATAAACCGTCCTGCTGCCCTAAATACTCTCTAGAGGTCCACATGTGGATTCATCCACCGCGGAATATTGTTCAACAAATGCACCATTTATTCCTGATTGTTTGGTAGAAACTATCGAGAGCAGCTGTTTTAGGAAATTACAGAAAAGAAAAAAAAAACAACAACAATAATGTCCTTAGGGAAACACACTAAACTATATTTACATCTTCAGGAGGAACCAATGGGCTCAGAGCTGACAGCACAGACAGGAAGTCAGACAAGTGTTGAGAGACGGACTGACATGTTTCTGGTTTGAGTCTTTTCATGAGTTTTGTTGAGAGTAAGAAATCCAAAACATTGACCGCCTTTTCCTTTAATTATTATAAACCTTTATTACAGTGTAAAGGTCAGCCTTTTTGACTTTGACCTGAGGCAGCCCAAAATCAGAGGACAGGCTCAGTGGTTTCTATTTCATGCAGTCCTGGTTCCTGCAGTAAAAATCCCATTCATCTTTCACAAATGATGTTTGGTGAGCCACAAAAGATGATCAACTGTAAGAAAACATCCATCTGTCCATTTTCTGCCTCTGATCTACAGCAGGGTCTCTGTGGCAGCGGGCCAATCATGTTCCAGACGGCCATGATCCATTACTGAAGTAAAAGTCCCGAATATAACATTTTACTTTAGTAAAAGCACAGAAGTATAGTGACAAAGTACCGAAAATGAATTTTTTTTTTTTATGACGTCATCTTGTCTAAATGTGTAGTGTTATTGTGGTGTTTGCAAAACACAATACAAACTGAATTAATCCATACGATCATTCACTATTAACAAAACATTTTAAAATGACTGTCGAATAAATTTTAATTCTCACTGTTAGTTTGGATTTTCCCCCATCCGGTGACCCAGCAGGTCGTCCCGGCGTTAAAGACGCTGCCGGCCGCCGCCAGACACACGGGTCTGATGTAGTCGGTGAAGTTAACAGGTGAGGACAGCTTCAGCAAGGCTATGTCATTATCGTTCGTTGTGGTGTTATAGTTGGGATGCTTGATCTGGGACTCAGTCCGGTACATCGCGTTTGTATTCGGCAAGTCTAGGGTGTCAAGACCGAGGTTAACGGTGAGATCGGGTCTGGCGCTGAGAAGCAGAAAAGACAACATGTTTAAATATATGATGGATACTGGTGCTGACTGTGTGTGAATTTTAGACTAAACAAATTAAATAAATCATGGTTCATTTCTCCAGTCAGTTCCCTTGACCAAGGAACTGGCCTGGATCTGAACCTTTTGTCTTAATCTGTATGTATAGTAACATCAGTGCCAGTTTCTTCACTTGTCTTTTTGTGCTTTTATTATGCTTATGGTTTGGAGTTCATGCTCAAAACTTGCTGCAAAAAGTCATTTCTCTTGTGGAGCAATATGTATCATGTATGTACGTATTTCATGTATTTATTACAACTTTAATGGTGTCTGATTATTGCTAACAGCATAAAGAAAAACATGCAGTGTGGTTTGAATGTGGGTTACTGAGGCACCCTCATTGCATTCTCTGTTGCTAAGCTTGCACAGGTGAAGTCATGTGACAGGATCGATGCTCACCGGTTTAAACAGTGAGCAGCAGTCAGGACCCACTGGTTGTTGATCAGGGAGCCTCCACAGAAATGAAATCCGTTGCTCTGCAGACTGACCTGCCAGGGCCACGACCCGGGAGGAGCATCCTCACCTCCTACGATCCTGGTGTTGAGCGGTGCAGTGCCACAAACTGGAGGGAGACAGTCAGAGTTCATGTATATTCATGTTTTTGGGTCCGGTTTGTTCACAGTATTGTTTCTCTCTGGGTGCCATCATCTGTGTGGATTTGTTTAATCCAGCATGAGCTCGGCTCTAAAGATGATACTGTCAGTCTGTCTGTCCAGCTCTTTGGTCTGGATGAATCAACAACTATCAGATAGATTGTGTTGAAATGTGTTTCAGCCCTTCATGTTCTCCACAGGATGAACTGTAATAACTTCTGACATCAACACTTTGTTTATGACCAAATACACACACACTGTCAACCGCTTATCCTGCGCATAGGCTGGAGCCAATCCCAGCTGACATCGGGTGAAAGGCGAGGTACACCCTGGACAGGTCGCCAATATAGAGAGGTCATGTCTCTAGTAAACAGGAAGTAGCAGGAGGATAACGGGGGAGATAACGGGAAGGCAGGGTCCTGTAATAATCTTTGTTCAGACAATAAAGCAAGCAGACATTGCATGTGGTGATTAAATTCAGGATGCAAGTCTAATTCAGTACAGGTACACAACGATTCCCCAGCTTCAGCTGTACGATGATGTTTACTGCTAATTAGCTAATGTTAGTATGCTAACAAGCTAAACTAAGATAGTGAACGAGCTAAACATCATCATGTTAGCATTGTTATTGTGGGTGTACTGACGTTAGCATTTACAACCCCAATTTCAATGAAGTTGGGACGTTGTGTAAAATGTAAATAAAACCAGAATACATTCATTTGCAAATCCTTTTCAACCTATATTCAATTTAATACACTACAAAGAAAATATATTTAACAACAATAACAATGTTCCTCAAAGTACAATTGCAAGGAATTTAGGGATTTCATCATGTACAGTCCATAATATCATTAAAAGATTCAGAGAATCTGGAGAAATCCTCCAGCTGAACTCAGAGTAAACAGTGATCCCTGTCATTGAGCACACGGAAAAGCAAATTCTGCCACAGTTTCAATGAATCTTGGCATTTGGTTGTGCAATCGTGTTTTTATCGTCATAAAAATACATCTATCTTAACTTTTAAGGACACTGACACCATGTTACACACCGTCATCTCATCACGCCTGCATTACTGCAACAGTTTTACCTGCTTGACCCAAAAATCTATTGATCAACTCCAGACTGTCCAGAGCCAGAACCAAGAAATGTGTTCACATCGCTCCTGTTTTAGCTTCATTAAACTAGCTCCCACAATGTAGAGGTCTGTTGTCGGTTTAAGAGACTGAAAACTAAAGGGGGGCCAGTGTTTGCAGTCAGGGCCCCGAGGCTCAGGAACAACCCGAGGAAATCAGGTCGGCTGAGCCAGTGAACTCTTATAATTTCCTTCTTAAAACATACTTCTATCCTTTTACTGATTTTACATGATTTTATTTTTATTTTCTTTACACTGCATTTTAATTATTTTCTCATTTTAATTCCTCAAAATAACTTCTTATACATCTTCTTAAACATATTTAAACCTGATGTTTTTTCACGACCTGTGTGTTTTATTTTCTGATCTTGTGAAAGTTAATTTGGACATGGATTTTGAAAAGTGCTCAATAAATATAGATTAAAATAAGAAGAAGCTTGTTAACATGTTAGCATGCTGCTGGAAGCACAGCAGGAGCTGATGTAAAATTCAAAGTTACTAGGACTCATCCTGAGGGGAACATGAACGTCTGAACCACACTTCACAATTTAACCAACTTCTGTGGAGAGACAGTATTCGACTCTCAGGGAGCTTCAAAAGTGCAACTAAAAGCTGCTTTTCAGACCTGGACTGGATTAATGATGAGGGTTTAAAGTCTGTTTTTAACTCAAGGAAACAGAAATCCAATGAACAGAATGAAAGAAAGAATGAGGATAGAACTCACCAGCTGACTGCGCATTGCTTCCTGTAGGCGAGACACAAATAACAGTACATTTAGTCACAGGAAACTTTATTTGATTGTGCTGTGATTATAATCTTCAGATTATCTTTAAATGTGTTTATTTTAATTGTCCCTCCTATTTAAAACTGCATCTGATTCCATGTAGATCTTCATATCCACTCAGACACATGCAATACCCATTTTTTCTGTGTACCCAGAACTTATAAAGAAGTTGGACGTAGATCGTTTTAATATAAAGGGCCATGGGACTGGAATAATCTTCCTCTTGCCTTGAGATCTATAACTTCTTGTCAGGGGTTGTGTGGTGAGGCAGGTTGGAGGACCCAAATGCAGGACACACGGCTGTCAGGGATAGTTCAAAGATTTATTAAACCAAACGCGAGCGCACTTACAAGCAGTGGCCGAGTCCAAAGGAGAATCCACAAGGGCAAGGGGAAAAACACAAATCCAAAATACAGGCAGACAAAGTTTCAGGCAGAAATCCAAAAACAGACAGAGCTTCTTCACGCAACAAAACACTGCAATGACCAGACAAAGAATAAACAGAAACACCAGGTATATACACACACACACTCACACACACAGGGACTAACAAGCAGGGCGGGAACAACACAGGTGACAGGGATCAAGGCAAACGAGGCAGGCAGAGAGACAGCAGGGAGAAACGTCTCGGGTTATGAACGAGACACTGCGTCGGTGACGACACTATGGGAACGCCTCTGGGCGTGGCAGGGCTGAAATCATGAATGAAAATACTCCAATCCTATTGGCGTTGCTTTGAACGGTAGTGTGTGACGGCGTAACTGGAGGCGTATATAAGCCCTTACGGCCATAGGTGAAGGTAAACCACGCACCTGATAGGCCAGGGAAATAGTCTGAACAATCCAGTTGCTGATCGTGTGTTTAGAAGCGGGGAGCCCAGCCTTGGGGGACCTGAAACACACCAGCAACTGGTCTGCTTTCCTCCACCGGGAGGACCTCAGAGTGTAAATACTCAGTGCTCTGACCGGGCAGAGCAGATGAAGTCTCCCGTCCTCCGCCGTCACATGAGGTGGGGGATGAAACGCCTGCAGCACCGTAGACCCTGCCAACCTGGACAGAACCTTAGGGACATAGCCCGGACAGGAGTGCAGGTTGGCTCTGACCCTCCCCGGGGCAAACTCCAGGCAGAGAAACTGAAAGTGCCTGGAGATCCCCCACCCTCCTCAGAGAGGTGATAGCGAGGAGAAAAGCCCTCGGGGCTGGTGGCCGGTGTTATGCGTAGGTCTCTGGCGGAACCCTGAAGCGGAGGTCCACCACGGAAAACCTGCCAAAAACCCGTGGCGTTTGAGCCCGAGCGCCTCCGGACTGCGGCCCCTCGGGGCGGGCAGAACAGCGCATGCTAGCTGGAGGCTAGCGCGACCCAAACGTTGATACAGCGGGATAACAGCGCCTGTTGCCACGAGGGAGGGGACCTCGGTCGCCTTCTCTCGGGGAGGGGCTCGGCAAGAGTGAAGAAAAGTCCTCAGATCCGTTGTCTCGGGGGGCTGTGGGCGAGAGCGCCGCCTCGAGTCCCGGGTGCGCTGAGGGGGACCTCGAGCAGCGACACTCTGCCTCTGGCTCTGGCGGTAGGAGCTGGACAACGGCTGGGACCGTCTCTCTGCAGCCGCCGCCATCTTGGACCCAGACCGGCGCAGGAGATACTGCTGGAAAGCCTCACCTTGCGTCCTGGCATGCTGGAACCTGCTGACTACGGCGTCCACCGCCTCGCCAAACAGGCCAGAGGTCGCGACCGGTGCATCGAGCAGGAAGGTCTTCTCCCTCTCCTGGTTGCCCGATAGATTGAGCCACAGTTGCCGCTAAACAAAACCGCCATTGTATGCAGGCTTGCACCAGCCCGGCCCGCCGCTGTGTACGCCTTGCCCACCAGAGCAGATGTCGCGCGATGAGTGCTTCCTACAGCGCGTGGCGCTGTAGGAAGCGCTCATCCAGCTTACTGGCAGCCTGTGTGTCTGGCATGGGCTGCGGCCAATCAAGCTAGAGCTTGCCCACTGCTCGTGTCACCACCTCCAAGAGCTCGTCATAGCTCGGCTATCCGGTACCCGGAAGTCTTCCTCCTCCAAAATGCTGATCACATCCAGCTCCTCAGAGCCGGACAGCTGCAGCCTCTCCGGGCTCACACCCCGAGCGGGAGAAGCCGAAAAACGGGCTCCCGAACGGGGAAGAGGGGAGTCGGAGCCAGCAGACGAGGAACGGGAAAAAGCCTCAGCAGTCCCGATGCCGTCGGTAATGTCGCGCTGGGAGCCCCATGAACGAAGCCGCCGCACCGCCTCAGCGACCGCCGGGCCCGAGCCACGGGGAGAGCGCATCCGGCCGTCTCCGGAGAAAAAAGCCACACAGGACCTCAGCACCCTCAGGGGCAGGGCCTCGCAATGGTCGCAAGCAGCCCCCTCGAGAGCTGCCTGGGCATGCAGCATCCCCAGACAGGAAACACACAGGACATGAGTGTCCCCAGCCATGATGTAGCACGGGCATGGAAAAACACACTGCCTGAATTGCTCACCAGCCATCTCTTCTGCTTCTCCTTCCAGGTAATCTTTCCGTACTGTGGTAGCTTTCTTCTGCATAGTCTCAAACATGCCAGAGTGCCTGCTGAATAGAAAAAAGCTAATGTGTCCGGTGTGCCGGCGTGCTTATATACGCCTCCAGTTACGCCGTCACACGCTACCGTTCTAGCAACGCCAATAAGATTGGAGTAGGTTCATTCATGATTTCAGCCCTGCCACACCCAGAGGCGTTCCCATAGTGTCGTCACCGACGCAGTTCGAGTTATCTCGAAGGGGAACAGAGAGACTAGCAGGCAGGCAGATTACTGAGGGGGGAAAAGACAAAACACAAGTTACTCAACACTAAACACCAGAGTAGTATAAATAAACTAATACAAGCAGACAGATCACAAATAAACCAACAAGGAACACAGACAGAAGCTGAGATTAAAGAGAACACGCAGCAGGCAAGGGCAACATCACGCAGAGGTACACAGACCAAAAGCAAACACAAAGACATGAACTGACACACAGAAGCAGGAGCTAAGATGCAAAGCAACCAAGAACACGAGACCAGGAACCGAACCTCAAAACAGGAAACATGACAACTGACTAACAGAATGGAGTAGGGAACAGAGACAGAACCGACTGGGAACAGGATAACAATAACCATGGAACAGAACAGAACAGCAAGTAAGGGAAATAGCCAAACACAACAGACTATATAACAGATACTGGACAAAGGACAACAGATAGAACTGAACCCAAAACTCAACAACTCGAAGACAGATACTGAACAGATCAAAATAACAAACACTGAAGTACACGGACCAGGAGTAAATACTAAGACATTAACACCGGACTGGGAACTAAGCCATAGAACCAAAACACAGACTACATAACAGATACCTAAGATGTCTATGAAGATTCTCAGTCATCCAGGTCATAGTTATCCAACAAAGGTTAAAATCAAGGGCAACTGGACTTGGTTGAAGATACTGGAAGACGTTTCATCCCTCATCCAAAGGACTTCTTCAGTTCTGACTGACTGGCAGGGAAACTCAGCTATTTAACCTCAGTGGGGTCGTTGGCCCGGGTCATCGATACCGCTGGTTCGTTAGTGTTCCTTGTTGCTGTGACGACAGTCGTTACCGTCGTACTGTACAACGGTGGATTCTACAGACAGAAGCATGGCTGTGCCATGGGCTCACCGGTATCACCGATTCGTTGCAAACATCTACATGGAAGAAGTGGAGAATAAAGCCCTCAACTCCTTCAGAGGAATAGAACCGAGCCACTGGTACAGATATATGGAACCTGGGCCAAAATTAAAAGCCAGGGCAAGCCTTCACAGAACACATCAACTCTGTGGACAGTAACATCAAGTTCACACGAGAAGATGTTCACAACAACAGTTTGGCCTTCCTGGACTGCGCTGTACACATTGAAGAGGACAGAAGCCTGCAGATTGGTGTTTACAGAAAACCCCCACACACAGAGCAATACCTACTCTTCGATTCACACCACCCACTGGAGCACAAGCTAGGGGTCATGAGAACACTGCACCACAGAGCGGAAAACATACCAACAAGCGCCCAAGCCAGAGAGAAGGAACAGAACCACCTGAAGGGGGCACTTACAGCCTGTGGATACCCTAAATGGACCTTTCTGAAAACCGCCACAAGATCCAAGAAGAACAAAACTACAGGGGAGGAGGAAAAGAAGGTCAAACGCAACAACATTGTGATTCCATACCTGTCTGGAGTATCAGAGAAACTCAGGAGGATTTTCAACAAACATAACATCCCTGTGTTTTTTAAACCCAAGAACACACTAAGACAGATGCTGGTCCGCCCCAAAGACCGCACACCCAAACACAAGAAAAGCAATCTAGTGTATGCGGTCCAATGCAGTGAGGAATGCACAGACCTGTATATTGGGGAGACTAAACAACCACTACACAAACGCATGGCTCAACACAGAAGGGCCAACTCCTCAGGTCAAGACTCTGCAGTCTACTTACATCTGAAGGACAGAGGACACTCGTTTGAGGACCACCAGGTGCACATTTTAGACAGAGAAGATGGATGGTTTGAAAGAGGTGTCAAGGAAGCATCTACACCAGGGTCGAGAAGCCGTCATTGAACAGGGGAGGGGGTCTACGCCACCACTTATCCCCCACTTACAATGCTGTCCTTTCATCACTTCCCAGGAAACTCAACAAACGTAACCTATTGGCCTCAGGTGAAGATACCAACGATGGTCGTTCAGTCTTGGCCACAGGTAGTCTGCACGACGGTAACGACTGTCGTCACAGCAACCAGAAACACTAACGAACCAGCGGTATCGATGACCCTGGCCAACGACTCTGGCCAACGACCCCACTGAGGTTAAATAGCTGAGTTTCCCTGCCAGTCAGTCAGAACTGAAGAAGTCCTTTGGATGAGGGACGAAACGTCTTCCAGTATCTTCACCCAAGTCCAGTTGCCCTTGATTTTAACTTTCGTTGGATAACAGATACCTAACTGATAAATGAATAAACTCTGAACTAAGCGGAACAGATGACAGGACTAACATGCATATACAAAACCAAACCCTCAGAATCAAAACCCCAAAAACACAGCACACAGGACAGGACCGTGACACTTCTTTTCACTTTTTCACATCATCCCTTTTTCTATACCTTAAAACAACTTGTTTATGCTTTTAACTTTTAAGGTAACTTCAATCCTCTGTTCATTTGTTTATCTGTTAAAATGTCATACTTTGTCATTTATTTATTTACTATTTTCTCTGTAATCTATTTAAATTGATAAATTTACTAGTGATATTATTATTACAACTTGTATTATTCAACTTTGAATAAAAAACGTAGGTTAGTGGGAGGGGTAGGTGTGAGTTGGTGAGCGAGTTTGTATGAATGAGTTTTGTAAGTGTATCTGTAATGTATGTTATGTAATGTTTCTGCTTATGATTTGTCTTTTGTATTCTGTATTTGTGTTTATAAAATTCAAATTCATCTAACAATCTAAGATGGTTTTCTTCTTTGCATTTTGCAAGTGTCTGAACTGGCTGTGAGTAGATAATTACACAGAAATATACTTTGATGCGACACCAGCGTGTGTGTACACTCTGCCACTGAGCCACTGTATTGCTGCACACAAGCAGACTGCTGCGTTTCACACGGGCGCTGAAGGCTTTGTGTGAAATACTGACGCTTTGTCACCAGCTGTGGTAGAAAGTTTTACTTTCGGTTCCGGTTACCTCCTTGTCTCATCCTAACATACAGTCCCAAATAGATCTGTCAGTCGTTCTGAAGGGGGTGCTACCATCTCAGCAGAGCAAAAATGTAATGCACAGCAAAGAATAGGGCAGGTAGACTTATATAACTAACATATTATGAATTCTCATACAGTCTCGTAATATTATGAGATTTTTGTTCTTGACACGTCAGAGAACACAGATCTGTGGGAGATATAGCTTTTTAGCATTATGAATGTGCAGAAAGTTTTTAACATGAGCAGAAAACCTACTGAAACACAGGAGCTATTAAAGTCCAGGAATTTATAAAGTAATTGCTGTGAATAGTTCCACATGCACATTTAAAGAGGTTACTTCCCCAAACAGAAGACACAAGACAATAGGAGGGAAGACTATTGTGAAGCCTTATTCTACTGCATTATATTCTGTTAATTTTTTTATTTGTCACCTGCTGCCTGAATTTTGGGTGGCCCTTTACGTAGCCTAAATAAAACCATTTCCACCATAAATTGGTGCAGAAAATTTCTCCAGAATGCAGGAAATGAAAGGTTTAATGCTCTTCTAGCTGTCACAAGAGACGCTAGCCTTAGCATCAGCTAACTAGCAAAATGACTAACAGACGCCTCAGAAATCATACTGAACAAACTTGGTTGGCTAATATGATAGTTCGGTGTTTAGTTCTCGCTAACGTTCGTCCGCCATCTTGACCAGTTTTTGAAAGCTACCACGGCCGCAGTCGCGCTGGCTTATGGGTAATAGGCAGCAGTTACGGGGGCAGTAATCAATGTTACATTTTTCAGAGAGCCATCAAGTAAAGCGTCTCAAAGCGTACTTGCTCATGATAAACAGCATTATTAGTGTTTGTTTGATTAAAGTGAAAGACGTTTTCTTAGTCAGCTAGCAATAAAGATAAGTAAGTTGAAAGCAGTGAAGAAATGAGTAGCAGTCAGTCAGATGATTTAAGTGTAGAGCAGCACAAGGGATTAGTCAATGTTTTTTGATTAAATACTTATTGCCATTCCAATCAGAAATAGTTAGTAATTCATCCCTAGATATCACAACAAGAAACTCCAGTTGTTTACTGATAATATTTCCTTCATGTTTGCTTTGGCACATTCAAAGTAAAGAGACAGAGGGAGAGTGAGGGATGCCGGCAGGGCAGTTAGAGCAGGTGACATACAGGTGAGGGAGAATGGGAGCAAACATTGAATGGTTAATATCAAATACTGACATCACAACAGTAATGTACAGAATCCTGTTGGCCTTCATATGTGTTTCAACATTCTTTGTAGTAAGTAGTTTACTGATAATATACTACTATACGTAGTAGATAATTACAGAGAAACGTAGATTTCTTTTCATTATTAGCACAAAATAGATCAGGTGATCAGCACTGACTCTCTTCTTAGAAAGTATTTAACAGCACTCACCTGCAACAGCTAAGATCATGAGCATGATGTCACAGCATAACAGTTTGACCTCCATGGTGCGATTCTTCTCTCTGTCTCTTGTAATCAACGGAGAAGTTAAACTGCCTGGAACAGAGAGGTGTGACTCTATTTGGTCTGGCTGGAAAATTGGTCAATTTCTAAAGCAAATCATTTCAGCAAGTTCATACAGATAACAAAGCCAGTGACCTGGACTCCAGGTATTCAAGACCAAAGAGTACGACATCGTTAAATGTGTAACACACCCAGATTTTATCCTGCTGGTCTGGGGATTGAACCGGCGACTTCCCGGTGTAGCAACAAGTGGCCCTCCGCCCGCAAGAAACCCCGCTCTCACGGGTCACCAACTTAGTGCATTATGAATTCAGATACCACTTAGGCAACCTCTGATAACAAGCTAGTTTTAAATACTTGGTACTGGCCTAACCGTCAGCATTGAATGTCTAACTCCAGATTCACCAAGTTTCCCAGTCAACCCTTTAATTCCTCTCTCACTTTAGATTCCAGAGGGTAGGGCACTGAACACTAGGGGAGTGCATCTTCACTGGTCTCACAATTCAATTAGGATTATCAGGTCAGATTCGATGCGATATCTCGATGCATCACGGTGCATCACCTCAAGGGTGGGAATTTCTAGGCACCTCATTGGTGCTACGATGTGATTGTAAAATGAACAGGATAAAGATGAATTTTTCTCACTGTGTGACTTCTTGGTATTTTTAAAGCACCAAGAAGTATTTTTAACATTGCATAGCATTATTACATTAATACAGTATTTTTACTGACCTCTGCTGCTGTTATTTTAATTTCTGATGCTTCTGTTATTAGTATAGAGTCAGATGTGTTGAACTACGCACTTTACAATGCTCCAGCCAAACCATGTTCACTATACCCTAATATATCTGTTCCTGTTTTTGTCTCGTCTAGTGTTGTTACATGTTTGTTTTATTCCCAAAAATATATTTATTATTATTTTTGTAACTGTATTGTGATCTTGTATTGAGCACCGTGAGCCTTGAGAAACGGCATTTGGTTCATTTGTGTACTCGATATGTCTTGGCCAAAAAAGCAGTCTGAAGAGCAGATGTTAGTGCGCGCTAACTGCCTTCACTTTTCCAGTAGTTGGAAAACAGACAGACTTTAATAAACTGACACGCTGTAACCTACACTGTAAATTTACTGCCAGACTGAAACATAGCGCTCATGTTTTCCTCTGCTCCGCTCGCTTTTCCTCTGCTCAACTACTGCCGCCTGTCACGTAGCTGTCCTTTGAAGAATGAGGAGAGGACGCTACCGTGCTGCACAGTATGTGGGTGAAAATCATCAACGTTAGTATTGATTTTATTGATCATGTGAAAGTTTAGAAGCAGCAGTCATTCAATCAGCAGCTGTCTGTCTGTGCTGAACAGGGAGAACCACACGTCTCCGTTGTGTTCACACCACAGACAGTCTGTAGCTGCATTTCCACCTTTTACGTTCCGTCAACATAAAGTTATAAATTAACCTCTAGATAATCGATTATTCATAATCGTCTAAGTCCGCATCGTGATGCATCTAAAAATCTATTATTTTCCACACCCCTACTGAACACATTAACCTGGAATGAGCTCCTTAAAGGACCAGTGTGCCATGTTTATCTGTAATGAGGTGTGTTAATGTAGGCAGTGTGGATGTTAAAGTATGTAAACAACTTACCAGTCCAGAAGAGGGGAAGAAAAACAAAGACAAGTTGGAAAAGCCTTCTAGTTTCCCTTGGGGCGTTCACCCAAAGAGAAAGAGAGAAACGTAGTTATTTTCAAGAAAAAATGCTACAAAGTTCTTCACTAAATTCCCTTTAATATCCTAAGCTCTACCTGGATCGTCCTCTTCTGCCTCACCTGTGAGCGTCTAAACTAAGTATTCAAAAAGGAAAATTAATTAACAGGATAGCAATCTCTTATTTCTAACCAACATCAACTCACATCAACAACTACTACTACTTCTCCCTCTCAGCAACAGAAAGAAAGAAATCACAGGGTGGACCCCACCCTTTTCTCAAACAATCATTGGCTATCAAAATTTGAACATCACATTGATTTGCTTTAACATTACTTTTCCTTTTTGGGTAGATTGTCCTTCTGTCTGGTAGTTGCAACACCCCTTTGCTTCAGTTCACAGTTTCTCCAAATAAGGCAATAGGAAATATCATACAGGTCTCTTAGAGATATCATGCAGATGTGTACAATGCATGTTAGTACAAACTTTCAAATCTCCAACTCATAGAGGCCAAATATAGAAGACCACACTTCTTAAACAAATGAACATTTCTTCTCTTTCATAATCTTAAATGCATGCACAAATGAAAATCCGTTTTAAATGCATCACACCAAATACAAGATACATTAAATTATCATTTCAACAGTCTTACTTTTCTCATTTCCTTCCTGTGGCGGTTGTGGTTGGGAGCCAACACCCGGCAGGCCACATCCGCCCGAAGCAACCTCCATGTGGCCCAGCACATAATTTAATATTGCCTATATGACAACAAAAGTAAACTACAGTGTATGAAAGTAGGTGAGCTATCTCATCTTTGTTGAGTTTCACATGCAGCCTCTCCGCTCCTCTGTGTGTCTACAGAGCGCCTCCACTCCGCACGGTAAACGCAATGTTTTAATCTGCTCAGTCTCTCATCCACCGCAGCTGTGTTTTGGTTTTACACAAGCACAGCGCTAGTTCAGATAATAGATCATTGTTACAAACAAGCTAAACTGAAAGCTGTCTGTCTTCAGTAACTGTTTAACTTAGTTTGCCACGTACATTAAAATATGACACATTATACTCAGCTGGTGGCTGAGACAGACCAGCCCTCCTCTCTACCAGCAGAACGAGGAGAAGGACAGCAGGGACTGAGTTGTTCATTCTCAAATGATGCTACCAAAAAAACCTTAATTCAAATAAAGCGTAAAAACCAGAGGTTTACAGACATTTATCATTAAAGGTTTTACAGAGAAACACCGTTATTTTTCAGATTTTTCCTGAATTATTAAGAAGGAACATCTTCAATAAAAGCACATGCTCAAGAGTTTAAAATCAGCTTTATTTTTGAAGACAAAGTAATTTCAGTTTTTATAGAATTACAGTACAAACCTTAAATAAAGTGCAACATTTAATATTAAACTACTGCAAAAAAAAAAGAGATTCTTTATATTGTCATAAAATATAAACTTTAAGATTAATGTGAAATATCCTCAACTGAAAACCTCCTGACAATAAGTTGATAGATCTATTCTCACTGTTTCAAAAAAAGGGGGGTTGGAAATAAGACAAATACAAATAAAGTACATTGATTCTAAAACAATTGTATTTAATGTATTCAGATGTAAATTTACAATATTAACAGTTTACCTGCCGCAGTTCTTCAGAGTCCCCAGGAGGAACTAAAAGCGTCACTTCTCAGTGTGTCTAGCTTGTCTGTTATGGTTTCTATGATGATGAGGTCATGATTTCACCTTAGAAACAGGTGGAGAAAGCAACGTGCTGTTGAGGGGGTTGTTGTTGTTTGTTTGTCTTTTGTTTTTTAGCTTATATTTTCCACTTCAGTTTTATATTGTTTTCCCCAATATTCTCCTGACTCCTGGGGGCTCTGTACGTAGTTCTGATAATATAACGTTACACTTTCTTAATCCATCTTAATTATACAGTGAAGTGCAGAGAATCTTACTTTCTCGGAGGCCAGTTGCTATTTGTGTTTTCTGGGGTTTATCTTTTGACATCGCCTTCCTTGGGGCCACAGGGGTGCAAACACTTGTCTAGTTCAACGAATCACCTTAAGCATTATTTGATGCTCAAAAGTTTCAGAGAGTTTGGCGTGACTAGCGCTGTTTTCGTTTACCAGTGCCCGCCATATGAGCGACAATACTGCAACGACAAGGTTGAGCCAATGCAGCATCTCAACCCCAATGTGAGTTTCTGAGATTTTGTCTACAGGACCTAATCGCCGACAGGGTAACAGTTGCACCTTGACGCACCGGCTGAATCATCTACCATAAGAGTCGTAACAGTATCTTGCCAGTGGTTTGTCCGGTCACCATCCCCATAAAATAAAACAGTCCCTTCACTCATGGTTTCAATAGTAAACCGATAATACCGATAATTACCGATAAAAAACATTATATTCTAACCAGAAACATTTAAAAAAATGCAAAGTACAAAGCATCTTTTGTATTTACATACAAATAGGAGGTTTTTCCAGTTATTTTTAACAAAACTCCATCGCAAAGCATCACGGGATGTCTGAAGGATGGCCTTTAACGCTGATAGGCTGTACTACATTGCGGGTGTGTGAGCCTCTGTCTCTTACATGCAGTAACATCTAGTTGCGAGATTGTGATGTAGAGGCAGCAGGGTCTACTGAGATTCAGTGTGGATTTACGTATGCTTTCTCTTAACTGTGGCTAAATTGTCTTATAGCGGACAATTAAACATTGATGAGTAACAAATGTTTCAAATGCATGCGTGGTTCTCTTTCCTTCTTGATTTACAGTTTTTATCGATTGTTTACACACATTTTCTGAAAGAATGCCTCATATTCCCAGAACTCTACACACAAATCAAAAAACACCCACACACAATGGGCAAAACCCCTCAATTCTCCTGCAAAATTAAACTTTACATTCAAAACAATGTTATTTCTTCTCAAAATGGTATTTTGTTTTCAAATGACACACAAACCATCATATGAATAGACATTCATAAGAACCAGTTGAACACTTATGTGCTCAATGTAAAACACTATGATGAATGGAAAACACTTCTCCATTCATAATAATGACTTAGGCCTTTTTGTTTAGTGTTACACTTACTACAGACAGTACATACATAAGTGTGTTGTAAAATATTTGAGACTATTGTTTTTATACTCAGAACACACAAATACAAGGTAACAAATATATTTTATTTGTCCCACAAAAACAATGTACACAGTGTACATCACATTCCCAACCAACACAAAGTTGCACATACACTACATACAAAAAAGAATTTACTGTACACAGTTACAGTAAAAACAAAAAAAACCTAAACACAAACTATGCTGCATCCTCTCTCTGTTGCGGTCTAGCCACAGCACCTCATCCACATCACAAGCAATGTTTTCCCTGGCCAAGCAGCGGGGGAAATATCGCCTAGCATGGCGATTCCAGCCATGAAAAGCATCAGCTGCTATATCTCCACATGCATCCTCCATAGCTTGGAGAAGAGGTATACGCGTTTGTGGATTTCGGTCATACACTTTCCATCTCCAGGCAGAAAAAAAAATTCCTCAATAGGATTGAGGAACGGAGAATATGGAGGGAGATAAACAACTAAAAAGTGTGGGTGGGCAGTGAACCAGTTACGAACCAGAGCAGCCCAGTGGAAACTTACGTTGTCCCAAATGACAACGTACCAGAGCTGCTCTGGGCCGTCTACCTGATCTGATCTGATGAGTGTGTTGTGTAGGGTGTCCAGGAATGTGATCAGATGGGCGGTGTTGTAGGGGCCAAGGGTAGCATGGTGATGGATGACGCCGTGGTGGGTAATCGCTGCACACATTGTGATGTTCCCTCCACGCTGGCCAAGGACTTCAACAATGGCGCGCAGGCCGATGACATTCCTTCCCCTCCTTCGTCTTTTTGTGAGGTTGAACCCAACCTCATCAATGAAGATGAACTGGTGCTCCACTGCAGCCACCTCTAGCTCAAGGACTCTCTGAAACACACATGACAATATTGAAAAATGTTTGTAGTCCAGCCCTTCACTTCCTTTACTTGTGACATCACAATGAAAACGCGTCATAAAGCTTGCCAAGCAGCTAGCGGGGTCAGGCACGCCCTCAAACCAAGCTAGTCTGAGCGGTGGCCCTTTACTCGACTGCTTCCAGGTACTTTTTTTCGTATCACCTCACCTCCATCAAGGTTCCAAGCGAGCTGAGGGAAACTAAAATGTAACGTGAAAACATGACAGACAGCTCAGAGAGAATCGTCACTATTCACTGCATCATCATTGCTGCACCAGACAGAGGCCAGCAACAGCAAGTTTTATATTTTACAGTTTTCGTATGCAATTTCATCAGTAAATCCACTTTTTTGGTGAGAAATCAGCTGTGTAGATTTCCAATATTTACAGTTTTACGAGAAGTGATGGCGGCAACCCGCGGGAGGAGCGTGTGAGGCCGGCCAGCCGCCCGCTCACAGAGCCCTCTGCTCCCGCCGTCACACAGACCGCTGCAGCAACAACGGCCGAGGAAAACACAGCTGGAAGGTTTTCATACCGCTTATCTGTCTTTGCATTCTGAGGAAGGTTGAAACGTTTTAACTTAAAAAAGAGAAAGCTGTGTGGATCACTGGTGTGTGCGTCGCATTGAACATTACGTTGCAGCAGTTGTGTGTGGCGTCGCTATGACGACAAGCTACGTACTATCTCTGGGTAATATCTGCAAAAGAAAACGGAGCAGGGCCGAGTAGAGTCGAGTCTAACGATTTGCGCTATGGTCGCATTTTTCGGCAAGGCAGCATAGATCGTCAGAACACCGGCAACAGTTCAACGTTTAGTCCTAAAAGACGACGCAACTCCGACTCTGTTTGGGCCTGTAAATCCACAATCACAACCTGTAAGTATGCTTTATTGGTTGTGAATTATATTTATAATACACATGGCAATGTAACTTCACAGACTGTTGAAGTGCAGAGTTGTTATAAACGTTGGCTAACACAGCTAAAGTTATAGCTATAATGCTAACGTTACACCTGATGTGAAAGCTGCTGAGCAAACATTCAAATTGTTTGGCCAGTTTTTATGTAAAATTGAAATGTTGTGATTTTTGTAGTGGTTTATGGTAAGATGTGGAACAATGATGTTGTGTGGTTGTGGACTTGTGGGTAACTTATACCATCTGCTAGGTTACGGTCTCAGTCTGAAGCGGCTTTGATTTGGATCACACTACCTTGTTTCTTACGACCCGCCCGTCTCTGCTTCTGATTGGCTAGTAGTCCTTACCTGGGAACTGCGCATGTGCAACTCCCAACAAAGATTTTGTACAAGTAAGATGCATCACTCTGTAGCTCAAGAGCAGAGCGTAACACACACAGGGTGAAAAGAGGAGCTGCAGCAATGTGCAGTATGAGAAAACTATGGTGTTTTAAAACCCCTAATTAACCTGATAATGAGCATAATACCACCTCTTTAACAGCTGTTTATGCAGTGTTTTACAGGAAGTCTGTTCAGCATGATAACCATCAGAATATGTAAAATACTAATAGGATTCCTTGTCCTTCCTCTTCCATATGGAAGGTTGTAGACCATGTTAGAATACATAGGATTAACCATTATTATTGACACACACACACACATTACGCAGCAGACATCAATATAGCATCCACGTTAACTTTAGGACTAAAATAAGTGTTTTTTTCTCTCCTCGCTGACAACCCGCATGTTACTTCAATCATTGTTCTTAAGATTTACAGGACCTCAGTCTATAAGAAGAATGAAACAAGGGCGCGAATCCCTGGTCAATAAGAAAATCATTCACACACATGATTGTCACCTCTCTGTGATCGCCATCTGTTTTGTTTTTTCACACATAGCCCGACCAGATTTACTAACTCCGGCGTTTGTTCTTTGTAACATTTAGTTCCTGTTAACATTATTGTATAGAATAGACCAAAGTATAGGAAGGAATAAAACAACATTTTCATCTCAAGTCAACAGCTGTCAGGCTATTGACCTGAGTTTGCCATTAGCCTACTATCTGAGGGATCTGAGTGTAACTCTGGGTCATACCCTTTTTTCCGTATCACTGCCTGATGGGTCCTGTAAGCTATGATGGGGGAAATAAAATAAGCTACTTGAGCACAAGTTTCTCGATGTGAGTGAATTCACAGTTTTACTCTGCGACACTTTTTTTCTACTAGCTGTGTAGGATCCTATATTAGCCTACTTCAATAAAATAAATGCTATTTTTCTCCTCTTTCAATCCGGCAGGTTACAGCAATCGACATCCTTAAGAGTCACACAAGACCGAAAAATAATCACACACGCATTTGAATCAGCTTGCTGCTGAGAAAGTTTAATTGTCATTATTATTTACTGTAAGACAGTTTAATCACAGTTAAGAAAGCATACATAAAGCCACACTGAATCTCGTCACCACACCCTCCTTCATCTATGGGACGGACCAAAGTCCTCTTATCACAACTAGGTGTTACTGCATGTCAGAGACTCAACGCAGTCATTCCAACACAAGAGGAAGCAAGATTCTCTGCATTATATGGTTTAAAATCGCGGGAGCGCTCAACGCTAACCTTTACCTACTACTGACTCCAGATATTAAAGAGCAAAGAGTAAATGAAGAAAAAGAAATGGAGAGTGAAATGTGCTGCCATCCACACAGTTTGATTCTGAGTGTAACATCTTGTGAATTCAAAAGGTTTCCTAGATTAACAGGGTGAGCTGTGGTGGAAGAATCTTGTTGTTAATAGTTTTACATGCTCACTGTGGTCAAACCTTTGTTACCGGCTTTGTTAATAATTACATTAGCTTAGTGTTTCAGGCATCAATTAACAGACATCAGTCATTATCAATAAAAATTTAATATACAACAATGAATCCTAATTAACAATTTAATTTAATATTTTAATGGCTTTTATGCTCACATGGTGCATTAAATATACTTCTGTTTAATAACTTATAAACAGGGGGGGGCTCCATAGAGGCACATTTTACACCCTGCTTCATTTCCTTTTAGTTAAATACAGAGGTGGAGGAAGTTTTCAGATCCTTTACTGAAGTAAAAGTACTAATTCCACACCTCAACAATTCTCTATTGCAAGTAAAATGCTGCATTAAATTATTAATCAGGTAAATGTACTTCCATCCACTGTAGCCTCGAGGAAAAGAAACCCTTGATAAAGATATCCAGGTATTTTCATAGATCGCTGAAGTAACCAGCTGCTTCAGATCAGCCCAACACAAAATGGTTCCTTGATGCTGGCATACTGAAGCTAAAAATTGGAGAGTTTTGAGTGTTTGAGGCTCTGTAATATCGTGCTCACTTCTACAATCATATTCGCCAACCTGAAAAGAAATAGCCTTATATAAAATTAAATATAAAAATATTTAGCCTAATATTGACTTTTTGTTTCACAGGATTACACAAACACAAGTCTCCTGATTCAAAGGTTCTGGCCCTAACTCAGTCTTTTCCGTTAAATAGCCTATATCTACCTTTACCGTCACAAACTGACGCTACAGGGTTGAAAGATGACGCTATAGGGATCCCCAGTGCGTTACCATGGGTCTATGTGACGAGTCAGGGAGTGAGAAAAGGTTGTAGTGATTCAACACCGCTCGGAGATGGGAAAAAAACGCCGCTTCTTTGTTTTCCATTATGGGTTTAAAACAGAAAAAACAAAACACAACTTGGTGTTTGTTTTTTTTCCAATTTGGTTTTGAAACGAAATAATGAACACAATAATAAAGCGTATGCATCAAAACCAAACCAACAGCTGTACAATATGATCCAGTTACACAACCCTGGAATAAATCCTACCTGTCGAACAGCAGCACACTGAACGGTGTTTCTACTATTTGACTGTTCTTGTTAATGTAAATGTATAATTTGAATGTAATTCATTTATTCTCTCCACAGTTGCAGGTGCTGAGTGCAAAAAAAACCTGAAGGCATTAATAAATACAGCAATAACACATTAATAAAAGAAAGAAGATGTTTTTACCGTCGTTTCTGTCACATCCCAAACTCCTGATTTTCACCATCAATGCAAATGTTTAAAATAAATACAGAAAATTCAAACTTACAGAAACAAACTGCAGAAAGACTCATTATTGTTTGTATATTTGATTGGTTTCAGACTAAAATCTGTTCAGTTTATTGACATTAATGGACTTTTAAGGGAGTCTGGAGTAGCTCTAAACGTTTTAGAGTTTAATTATAACCATGTTAATAAATTCAACAAATCTTTACAAAATTAAACTGATTTGTTAGAATTTTATTTAAATGATGAAGTGTATTTTTTTTTTTGCTCTGTTTCATTCTGGTGAATTAATCATTTAATTTAACTTTGTTGTTATATTAACTAATGTGTCAGCTACACGTTTCACAACTTTACAATTTATTTGTTTAATTAAACATGTACATTTAAAGGTGCTCACATATCTTTATGTGAATTATCACAACTTTTAAATGTTAAATAAAGGAAAGAAATGAACTGGGAGATTGAATATTGGCAAATTAGTTTAATTTAAAAGCCTTTTAAAATACATTTTGCAATTTCATTTTCAAATTTACACAGAATAAAGAAAATAGAGTGATTAACTGGTCAATTTAATGATCTTTTAAATGGGTCATTTTATTAACTGATTATTCTACAAAAGAGTTTAAATTATTTCATGTTTCCAGCAAAGTTAAAAGAAGCACAATGATTGGTCATAGATCTGTTTATCAAAAGTATAACCAGACATCTTCTAGTAATAAAAAACAAAACCAATTTAACTCCCTATAAAAGGACAGAGAAGTAGAAGTCAACAAGTAAGATGGACAGCAGCAGAGGAACCGAGAGGGAAACCATTCCAGAGGATGAACCCGTGAAGGTGACAAAGCCCGGGTGGTCGGTAGCGATCTGGCTGTTGATCCAGGATTTATACTGGGACACTCGGGTGTAGACTCCTGGGATTTTGGGATGACCACAAGTTTCCATATTCAAAACTCCAGCCTGGACCCACTTGGAGCCAGTTTTACTCACCAGCGGTCCGCCTGAATCCCCCTGCAGAGGTCAGACATGTCGAGTTACATGACAAGTAAAATTTAAAGGTACTTCACACCTCCATTTTCTGCTACTTTATACTTGACTCACTATGCAGAAGTCCTTTCCTCCCTCGTCCAGACCGGCGCACATCATGTTGCTTGTGATTTGACCAACGTAGAAAACATTACAATACTTGTTGGACACGATGGGAACACTCGCCTCCTGCAGCTTCTGTGGGAGAGGAAGTGGAACTGAAAAAGAAAAGAGAAATTAATGTTGAGTCTGTATTTTTCTTTTTGTCATTGTGTGTCTCACAGCCTGATGTCTCTCTTTTTGTCTTTTAATTCAAATGTACTGCTATATACACAAAAGTGCAATAACATGTGGTTTGCAAACACTTTAAACAAATAAGGTGCTTTTTACCAGCAGTATTCCCTTTACACAGCAGCAATAAAATATTTCCTGTAAATCTCAACTTAATCATTAATGTAATCAAATCAACTATTAAACCAAAGCTATTTGCCACTGCCAGGGAGTTACCTTTTATCTAGCTTGTTAAAACAATTTGCCATCATTTTTTCTAAACAGGTATCAGCAGAAACAAGCGGCAAGCGGCTCACCTGCTGCCGTGATAACGGATCGTGGGTGGAAAAATACGGAACAAAGATGACAGCGCAGTCTGCCGAAGCCTCTGCGGCTTGTTTGGGTGGCTGATTTGCAGGCTGATCAACATCCCGCCCCTCCTGTGACCCAAAGTTTGACTGTATGTGTATTCAGAGCCAGTGATGCAAAATAATAATAGTTTTTAAAAAACTGCGTTAACAGCGTGATAATAACGCATTAATGTGCCCTGCCCTAGTTTTATCTTTTATTTGCATTGATTATGTTGCTTATTTGTATAGCTATGTTTATCTTTATCTATTTTAATTGTTTTATTGTCTTCGTAATAAATTATTTAAAGTTGGCTCAAAGGGGAAAAAAACTGGTCTCTGATCTTTTATGTGGGCTTGCCTGTGCTAGTTGGAATCCCAGGGTTGGTAATAACTGTTATCAAATTAATTTCTGACCTCTTTGGGTGAAAGTCCCAAGGTGGCATCTGGCCATTGTCTCCGAAATAATCAATAATTGACCCAGAAACCAAAATACATTGATCAAATATGCAGGCAGTGGTGGAAAGTAACTATGTACATTTACTCAAGTAAAGGTTTTGAATGCAGTGCTTTTTCCTGTAACAGAGTTTTTTTACACTGTAGTATTACTAGGCTACTTCAACAAAAGCAAAACATCTTAGTACCTCACCCACTACTGGTGGTCCATTTATTTAGGGTTTTATTTGGGCTCATTAAATTACATCATCTTGTTGCCCATCTCCGCTGCAGTAGTTCTGGTTTATATAAATGTGTGGCCTCTTTTGATGTCATCATTTGTAAATCACAACAAACAAATGAATTAATTCATGCAATCATTCACAGCAACAACAACAATACATTTAAATTTGACAGAATAAATTCTCACTGTTTTCTTGGATGTTTCCCCATCCGGTGACCCAGCAGGTCGTCCCGGCGTCAAAGACGCTGCCGTCTGCCGCCAGACACACGGGTCTGATGTAGTCGTTGAAAGTAACAGGTGAGGACAGCTTCAGCAAGGCTATGTCGTTATTTGGGGTGTGTTTATAGTTTGGATGCTTGATGGTGTTGGACACAGTTCGGACCACCTCATTAGGATTCAAGGAAGCTTGCATGTTACGACCGAGGTACACGATGAGATTGTGTCGGGGTCTAAGTAAAAGAAAAGACACCATGATAAATATTTTCTCATTCATTATTCTTATTTGTATTCATTAGTCTTATTGGAGTTAATTGTTATGTGTCATTATAGCATCTTCATTATTCTTCGGTTTGGGCTGTTATTTGTCCCGGAGTAAGTCTTTAATTTCACAATGTCAGTGTAGAGACAGCAGCCCATTGGGTAATTTTCTATACTGACACTGGGCTGGCCCAATCACAGCCTTACTAGCCCCAACTCCCTTCCCCTGTGGCCTCTGTTTCTCAGGGAGGGAGGAGTCATTTACACTGGGGACATGTACCACCAATTTTTGAAATGGCTGATGTTGTCCCCATCAGTTTTTGAAACTATTTGTTAAAAATGTTCCAAAAAAAAGCACCAAAAAATGTTATTAACAAATGAAAATGCTTTGAGAAAGGTTTATATGCACAATAAGAAAACCTGCAATGAAATGGAAATGTAGAAGACACATCTACACTGTCCAAAAAAGAGTAACGTAAGCTACAAAACAAAAAATTTACTGATTACTGCATTATATTCAATTATATTTTTATATTTTGAGTTTCCCTCAATATAAATAAAGACATTTTCACCATAAATTGGTGCAGAAAATGTCTCCAAAATACAGGAAATTAAGTGTTTAATGCTCAAAATCTTCTGGAGGATAAACCCCCAGACCCCCAATCCTGTATTCATCAATAAATATTTTTTGTAAATAGTATTAAATTAGATTCTTATCTCGTTCTCATGACCCCAATCTCGTGCAATGTCACGTCTCATGGGCTAAGTGTTTCGTCACACTCCTAATCTGAGTCCTTAAATGTCCCCACCACTTTTCAACACAAAGTGAAGCCCTTGGTTAGGGCGAGTGCCATGCCATAGTGACAGTGATTAGGTCAATGATAATAACACAATCATAACACCATCATAAAGTGAGACTGTCACCTACTGCTGGTGGTCACTCACTGTCATATAGCGCTGCATAAGCTATTTGACATTGTATTGTAGCTAGCATAGTTTCCTAATGCAGACTTAACTTTGGCTAACTGTCCTAATGGCCGAGGTGAGGTCAGCATCGCGTTGGCTAATCCCACGCTGCTGTGAAAATGACTTGTAAGCTACCTGCACTTGGGTATGAGTTGTGTACTCCATGGCCACCTCTGATCACCATGGAGTCAGTAAATGAGCGAATGAGTACACTGATTCACCTGCACTGGTACACATATCCAGGTATAAATACCACTCAGCTGGTTTGGGGGAATATTACAGTAGGTACACATGTTATATGGAAGGATGGTGTATTGGTGTCTGACCAATTTTGGTGGGCCGTATGTCCCAGTTCAGCCCTCTTTGTTGCTATGCAAGCTCTCCAAAACAATAACAATATAACAGTTATTAATCCAAGTAACGCTGCATTACAGCGTTACTGGAACGCCACTTGTTTTGGCGTCCTTGAAGCGACTGCGACTGTGCGGCAGTTTGACAGCTGTAAGTATTGCTATTATTGTGTCATAGTCTAAGGCGCAAAGAACATTGTAGTCCGTTGTAAACTTTGTGGGACCAGCAAAAAGCTTTCTCACGTGTCAAAACAGCTAGCAGCAGTCAGAATCCACTGGTTGTTGATCAGGGAGCCTCCACAGAAATGAACCTCGTTGCTGTGCAGACTGACCATCCAGGGCCACGACCCTGCAGGAGCACTCTCACCTCCTACAATCCTGGTGTTGAGCGGTGCAGTGCCACAAACTGGAGGGAAACAGGCAGAATTCATGTAACTGCTGCAGCAGGTGTTGTTTTTGTAGCTGTATTGTGTAGTGGTACAGCCAGATTCCCTTTTTCTGTTAATTACAGAGGAGGCACCTTCAGCCATAAACACTGTCTGCTTCATCAAAGTGTTGCAGGCAAACTAATCCTCCTGAGGAGCAAAGTGACTTGCTTTACCATTCAAGACTATTAAAGCGTCAGCTCTAACACTTCCCAGGCACAAACTGATCATCACACGGAGGCCCCAGCCACACTTTTAAAACGAATACGATCTCTTTCCACACCAGCATTTTAGCTGCATATCAGAGTTGATCTCCGTCTACATTAAAACGGCTGAAAACGCACATCTAGTGGCCGTTCACAAAAAGGAAAAAACCTGGAACCTCCTCTTGACACTGCCAAACAAACCACATCAACTCACTTGCGTCACACTCTTTGTTTAAAAACTCTCAAGCAAAGTCTTCTACCCGGACACACACATCTCTGCAACCTTTTAAATTGTCTATTTTTATTAGCCTACTTCCCAAGAACGGGCTGTTCTTTGGAGACTAACTGAAAGGTCCAGTGTGTAATATTTAGGGGGATCTATTGACAGACATGCAACATATAATCCATAACTATGTTTTCAGTAGTAGTATACTTTATTGTCCTCGAAAGGAAATTTGTTTTGGACTACATGGTTGCTGCATGTACATAGAAATATACAATATACAAATATAAAAAGTATAAAAAGAGGAAAGACAATTAATTTACAAATTTAAAATTAATAAGATAGACTGTTATTCAACATACGTGTAGACACAGGAACAAAAGAATTTTTATACCGGTTTAGTTTGCACAGTGGAACTCTACATCTTCTGCCGGAGGGGAGCAATTCATACTGAGAGTGCAGAAAGTGAGTTTGGTCCCCCACAATTTTCTGCACCTGATTTAAAGTGCTATTCTCAAATAACTGTTGGAGATTCAAAGATTCCTCATTTCCAACTGTTTTAAGTGCTGTCAACACCAGATGTGACAATTTGGATTTTAGCTGTATAGATAGGTTCCCAAACCATACTGTAACACCATACTTAACAATACTTTCTAAAACAGCCTTGTAGAACAGCATCATCATTTTCTTATTCACCCCATAAAAACGTAATCTACGTAAAAAATATAGTCTCTGGTGCAGCCGTGTGCAAACCCACTCCGTGTGAGTTTTCCAAGTAAGTGAGCTGTCTATATAAACACCCAAATACTTGTAAGTCTGCGTTTGGGTGATGTTTTGATCATGTATGACCACTTGATGATGGTCCCCAATACCTTTTGGATCGAATATGATCTCCGCTGTTTTCTTTATATTTATTATTAAATCATTTTTATCACACCACTCAACAAACTGACTTATTTCTGGCAGGTATACATCTCTAATATTATCGTCTTCATCGAGAAGACTTAAGATGGCTGTATCGTTTAAAAATATAGTTTTTTGAATGCTTACTTGAACATTCATTTGTAAATAAAGTAAAAAGAATTGGAGAACTGACACAGCCTTGTGGGACACCTGTGCTAGTCTTTCTTTGTTGTGAAAGACAATTGTTTACTTTAACGCACTGAATTCTGTCAGTTAAAAAAGATGAGTACCACTTTATGATAGCTTGGTTTACACTCAACTGCTCCATCTTTGAGATTAACAAGGGTGTTTGAATGGTGTTAAAGGCCGAACTAAAATCGATAAAAAGTAAACGAGCATAGGCTTTGTGATTCTCTAAATGCTTCAGAATTAGGTGAATAATGCTAATAATAGCATCCTCAGTTCCCCTCCCCTGCCTATAGGCAAACTGTAAAGGATCTAGGTTGTTAGCAACCTCTACTTTTAACATTGACACAATACACTTTTCAAAACATTTCATAATCACAGACGTTAACGCGATCGGTCTAAAATCATTGTTTACTACGGGCCTGGCTATCTTCGGGGCCGGTATGATTACAGCCCTTTTCCAGAGGCTAGGAACAGTACCAGTGTCCAGAGATTGTTGAAATATAGGAAGCCATACTTGAGTTAGTTCATCAGCAAAATATTTTAAGATGTAGGCTGAAATTCCATCCGGGCCTGCCGATTTGTTAGGACAAATGTGTTTAAAGTAATGGTTGATCTGATTAGCATCAATCAGCAACCTTTCTCTAAGAACACCAGAAGTCTCTATATCGCTAAGGCTGTTTGCAGGAGTTTGGCTGCACTTCTCAAAACTTAGATAAAAATTATTGAGATCATTGGCTTTCTGTAGATCATCTGAAGTAGATACATATTTCTGTGAAGGCTGCATATTTGTTATGGATTTCATAGAGTCCCAAAGCTGTTTAGGGTTAGACATATTTAGCTTATTCTCCAAAAGTTCTTTTTGTTTATTCCTGGCCTCCCTCAATAGACCATTCAATTCCTTCTGTACTAATCTTACTGCAAGGCGATCTTGGTTATGAAAGGCTAGTTTCTTTTTATTAATACAGCTTTTAATTTTCTTAGTTATGTAGGGCTTATTGTTTGCATAAATGATCACCTCCTTTTTTGGTACTACATTATCCGTACAAAATTTAATATAATCTGTCGTTACCATTGTGGTTTCATCAATATCATCACTGTGGAAAACTTCCCAATCAGTACAAAGGAAACAACCTTTCAAGGATTCAACAGTGTCATTCGACCACACATTAACACTCTTAACCACAGGTTTGTGTCTTTTCAGCAGAGTCTTATATGTTGGGATTAAGTACACAATGTTGTGGTCAGAGTTAGACAGACGAGGAAAAGATCTGGAAGTGTATGCTTCTTTTATGTTCCCGTAGCATTTGTCTAAGATCCTATTAAGTCTTGTATTGTCTTTAACATACTGTTCATACCCAGAGAGGGCAGACTCCATTTTACAATGATTAAAGTCGCCGAGTATGAAGACAGGAGCTCCAGGTGTATGTTGAAGTTGAACCTGAATACAGTCTCTTATAATGCTCACGGCATTTGCTGCTTTGCCCGACGGAGGGACGTACACAACACAAATCAAAATGTTCCCAAACTCTCTGGGTAGGTAAAAGGGTAGCTGTACTGAAAAGGGTCTCAGACTTAAACTTATGTTTAAGTCTGAGACCCTTTTCAGTGGTGTATAAAGACCGTACATGAGGAACCGTTATGTTTTTATTACCATGTCTAAACCAGATATTATGACAATTTAACCAACTTCAGTGGAGAAACAAGAATCATTTCACTCTCTTTAAGATGCTGTAGAATATTCTCTCCTGAGCTGGATTATGTTTAAAGTTAACAGCTGTTTTAAACTCTTTGAATAAACGAAAGTATGAGAACTCACCATCTAACTGTGCGTTGCTTCCTGTGGGAGAGACAAAGAATAAAACATTTTGTTATTTACAGGAAATGTACATTTCAAAGCAAACATTTCTGAGAAATGTAAAATCTTAATCTGTAAAATAACTACTATATATTGCAAACTACAAAATAAAATACATAGAAATACTCAAGTAAGTAGCTCAAATTTGTATTAAAGTGCAGTAGTAGGGTAAACGGTAAGTGTCCCCTTTCAGTTAATTACTGAGAAATAGGCATTGCAAAGATTCAAACGTTTTCCTTTTTGAATTGTATTCATTCATTTTCGATGAGTAGCTATATAATCACTTTGTTCTGTTGTAATTATTTAACAAAACTCAATTAAACATTTATCAAAAATATTTGACCTCAAATCTAATAAACAATGACAAAACTTTAAATTCATATACGATATATACGATGGGGACTCGACTTGAGACTCGTCCTCAAAAGTCTTCAGTCTTGACTCGGACTCGCGGTGCGGGAACAATGTTTAGTCACGTCACATAAGTAATCTACAAAATGTTATTTAACTTAAAACACATCATCTTTAACTTTCTTCCACACGGGACTCAAACCTCAATCTCCTGAGTGAAAGTCTTGAGTTTACTCTCATCCTGGTGACTTCTGTCACCTTATTCCGCCCTGCCCACTTTTAATACTTCGTTCTTTTGCATTTTGTCATCCGACTTCCGCTAAAACTGATACGTCACGTCCGGTAGCTAGTTCACTAGTTAGAATGGTTAGAAGATTTTTTTTATTAAGCACTTTGTAAATTGTTTTTGAAAAGTGCTCTACAAATAAAATTATTATTATTATTATTACTATTATTATTATAGCCAGAAATAACCAAATGTAATCAAAAATGACCAGTAATGCCACAAATATTTTGAAATGGAAGCAGCCAGAAAACTACATAAGAAGATTAGTGTCCCATCCGTTGTCAGTGTAAACGTGGGTAATTAGACGATATGAAGAAGCGGCCAGAGGGAACTGAGAGGAACATATTTTACAAGCCTACTTGTAGGCTAAGGTACTGTACACACAGAGGGGGATTTTCATCAGCCCAGCCAGTACAGCAGCGTTAACCATTCAGCACAGGTACTAACGTTACTAGTTAGCACCCAGGGATCAATGGCAATGCTGGTTCGGGAAGGTCGTGTAGCCACTCAGCCTCAATATTATGAAAGGTAAGACTATCTAGATTATACAAACATTATTATTATCTTGCAACGTTCGTGTTGTTAACAGATGTATGTTATTATTATGTATAAACATATTGAAATATGTTTGTCAAAATGTGTCACTTTACTTAAAGCAAACGATGACGTGTTGTAAGGTATTATAATTAGTTCATATGGTATTATGTCCACCAGATAGATATTTTAACACTTTACTTAAAGCAAACAAAGACATCTCTAACTATCCAAAGATGCTATCCAACGAAGGTTAAAATCAAGGGCAACTGGACTTGGTTGAAGATTCTGGAAGACGTTTCGTCCCTCATCCAAAGGACTTCTTCAGTTCTGACTGACTGGCAGGGAAACTCAGCTATTTAACCTCAGTGGGGTCGTTTGCCAGGATCGTCGATACTTATATCGATACATTCGTCGATACATTGTAAAGGTTTATAAAAAGTATTTACTGACAGGTAACATCTGGTCACGTTGTAAAGCTTTATAAAAAGTATTTACTGACAGGTAACATCTGGTCTCAATGTAAAGGTTTATAAAAAGTATTTACTGACAGGTAACATCTGGTCTCAATGTAAAGGTTTATAAAAAGTATTTACTGACAGGTAACATCTGGTCACGTTGTAAAGCTTTATAAAAAGTATTTACTGACAGGTAACATCTGGTCACGTTGTAAAGCTTTATAAATAATAACTGACAAAGGTGGTTTTTCCTCAGTAGAGTTTTATGTAAAACACAGCCGGCACATTGTGTTCCTTTATCAGATGTTTGTGACTTAAGGTTGAGTGGTGATTTTGAAGTGTAGTTTTGGCCAGAGAGCTGTCCCATATTGTTTCTGCATCACAGTGTGTGTAGGCATGTGGATGTGGTCATCCTCACAGTTCTCCACTGCATCTGTGGAAATAATATATGGCAATCACAATTATATAGAACAGTGTGTGTAAGAGAGGTGTATTAAAACTAGACAGTAACGTTATACACACAATCTCTAATTAATTTGTTAATACTTAGGTCAGTATCAACATCTGAATGAGAGATGTAGCTAACTAAGCTGGCCGGCTAACATCTGCGATATATGTAAACAGGAATAATGTGAGCTATTATTAGACTGTTATGGAGGAGATCATAATATTTTCACACCTTAATGTCAAATATGAAATGGTAATGATGCAAAATTCTTTGTATTTAGTTACTTTAGTTACCTTCTCGTTACTGATCTTCATATGTATTTATAGAACGGACTTAACAAACGTAACTTTATGCAATTGAACACATATAACTGGCTTACCTGAATCTGACAACCTGTTCAGCACCAGACATGGTTTCTTTCCCAGAGCATCTTCGCCGAGGATCAGTCGGCTTTCCGTCTATGAAATGATATGAACTCACGGGCACAGTGTGCTTCAAGTTTAGCGCCTTCAGCCATAAGTTAGCCTCAAGTGCTCCTCATCTTTAGGTGGTAGGTGTTAAGTTGTAAAATGCATGACAACACTCGTAACTTTGTGTGTGCAATTGTTCTCGCCTCTTGAAACTAAACACATAATACTTAACATCTCTTCTTGGTTATCTAGGATGACAAAACAAATACAATGCCGAAAAATACTACTACTACTACTATCTATCTAAACTCAGTCTAACTTTACCTCACCCGTGTCAATAGTCAATCTTTTCTATCTAGGTTTTTTCATTATGAACACAAAACAAATCAGGTGAGCCACTCTGATTCTCTTCTGAGACAATATTTAACAGCACTCATCTGAGTGACTGAGACCACAAGCACGACGCCACAAACTAACAGCTTGACCTCCATGGTGCGAATCTTCCAACTGTGTAAATGGAATGAATGTAATCAGAGACGTGGCTCTGTTTGGTCTGACTCAAAAATTGGTCAATTTATAAGGCCAATAACTTCAGCTAGATCAAACAGGCAATAAAGCCATAAACCTGGACTGTAGGTTAGAAGAAATAGAAAGTGAAAAGGGCTGACATCCACACAGTTTGATCGATGAAAAACATGGTCTTTAAAAGAGATTTTTTTGAGATTTTACATGCTCACTGTGGTCAAACTGCCAAATATATATATATATATATATATATAGACAAAATAAATCAGCATTATTTTTGACATATGATATTTGAAAACTGGTTCCTTTGATGTTGCCTTACTCGTAGTCAAAGATTACCATGTGCTCAGGCAGAGACAGTAAGTGGGACCCAAATGCAGACTCTGGAAACACAAGTGCAGTAATCACGTTCAATCCCAAAACAAAGAGAAATACTGAAGTTTACATGCTGAGTCAGAAGTCCAGACAAAGGCAAGGAATCCCAAGCAAAACGTAAATCCAAACGGGTTAGAATAATCCAGAAAATGGCAAACACGGAGACAAACCAGAGAAACACTGATGATGGCACAACAAAGACTGAACATAACTGAGCAAATTAATTACAGCAGATTAATAACAGCGACAAATGAGCAGAGACGGAGCAAACAGGTGAGACACCAAAAATGGCGTTAAAACCCTGCAACAGCCCGTCGCACATGAGAGATGTAACCGTATTGGTTAGATTATAAACTCTCGGCAAATAAAAAAAAAATATTCGCCGATCAGTGACGCTGCGTTGGTGTTTGGCAGGTGAGCCATGTAGGTGGGCGGATTAAACAGTGACGATCTGAGTCAGACAAACACACTGAGCCAAGAGAGTTTTTGTGCAGCCATGCAGCTACCAGAACTACGGTGTTTCTGCCGTTGCTCTACATCATTAAACCACACTTATGCTGCGCGATCATGTGCAGCCGACGCTGGTGCCAACAGTAGCCCTGTAGTAGTATTTTATTGGTCCAAAACTGGCTTCAGTGCACTCCATTCAAACCTGCGGGGTTGCCTTTGTCCAGTAATATACTGTCTCTGCACCAGACACAAACAATCTTAAAATAAAACAGGAAGTAAAGCACGTGACAACACACAAGGACGAAGGTAACAGAATACAACAGAGAACATGAACGAGTTGATCTCCGTCTACATTAAAACGACTGGAAACGCACATCTATTGGCCGTTCAGGTACACTGGGCTCGCGCGTGCCGGCGTAAACATGAAGCAGATGGTCTCTTGCTGTTTACGAAAGAAAAAAGTAATACAGACGAAGAAGGTTTTTTTGTTGCATGCACCAATAAGGAGCTGGGACTGTTACTGAATGTAACATGGGAGTGTGGCGGCGGAACAGAGTCGTAAATATGGCGACGTGCACTGTACATGTGTAGGCAGATAAGTGTTATTTGCATGGTACATAATATTTTAATTAAAATACCATGTCAAAAAAGAAGCGTCGTGTTTCTGCTTTGCATGACTTCTAAGACCCAATCACAGAGCCGAGTGCGAGCGGCTGCGTTATCGTTTCTAAAGTCCCCCGTTTTGGCCCGTCTTCACTAAAACGCCCTCCGGAGTTTGAAACGCAAAACGGGGTCGGTAGCATTTCCAAACTTCTCCGTTTAAGGTCTTTGTTTTCGCCGTTGTAGTCTGGACGGGAGGTGCAAACGTAGCAAAAGGTCTCCGTTTTAATTTGAAAACGCAGTAGTGTGGACGGGGCCCAAGGCTGAAGAACACAGTAGCCAAAGTAGCCTTTCTTTTTTTTTATCTTATGTTCTTTGATCATTATGGCCTGCAGTTTTTGTTCTATTGCTTCTTCTTTATCTTCTCTTTTTCTAATGGAAGTATTTGAGCAGCAAAAACTGTAAAACCTAGAAACACCAAATTTTGCCGGTGGTTTGCAAAGTTCACCCACTGCTCAGGCACATACTATTAATGATACTCTCAAATCAACCTCAAGGTTTTCACAATTAAATCGAACATCTTGGCTTAGATTAAAAATGATTTCATCATTTTAACCTTTCCAGTCATCTGCATCTGGTCTTCTGCTCTAAAAATGTCAAATTCTGTGATTTTACTCTCAAATTTCTCAAAATCCTTTTTTCACCTCTTGTCAGAAACCACTGTGCCCAAAACTTCAAGATCAACCACAGACTTATAGAAATGTCGACTGTTTGAAATATCATCCGTTTCATTGCTGTGTGACTTGATAACTCTGTTTACAGCTGTAACTCATTTACAGTGAACTTTAACGGCTTTGTAGATATTTGGTTTCACTTTGACGTTAAGGTCTCTTTTTCTGTTAATCAGTGTTTAAAAGAAACAATAAGTTAGTTATCAATAAATGCTGTAAAACAATAAAACAAAACTTCAAAGAGGGTGAAAACTTTCACTTTTAACATTGCACAGTTTGCTCTTACGTGATAAAGAGAGCGCGGAATAGAAAAGGTCTGAGGCGTGATCACATCTGCGTCTTTATTAAGTACCAACAGCACAGAGAAAGGTTTAGCTGACAGATTTTACTTGTTTGGGAGAAATTTACTAATTAAATCAGCATTATTTTGTCTTTTATTTAGTCTGGTTTTACATGATGTATACAGCCCCCCTGACATGAAAACTAGAAGATATATTAATCACTTGTTACAGAACTGGATGAACATTTAAAAGTAGTTTCTTTCTGTCCTTCTCTTATGTTCTTTTATGATTAATCGATTGTTGATTTTGTTCTCATTCTTCTTCTCTGATGAAAGTGTTTGTGCAGCAAAAACAAAGAAACACCAACATTTGCAGTTATATTGCAAATTCCACCCACTACTCAACCTCAAGCTGGCGCTGTTATAATCAACTTGACAATTTAGCAATTATCTTGAAAATGGTTTGTCTTATACCTGAAATTATTTCATCATTTTCACCATTCGAGTCGTCTGCATCTGGTCTTCTGCTTCTATCCAAGACAATATTTACTTTATATTTTAGTGATTTGGGGCTGTCTAATTAAAAGATTTTGTTATTTATTAAAGTGAATGTAACACAAAGACGTTAAAAGGTGAACACAAACAGTTTATTCATTTAGTTTTGATTTAATCAGAAATAAATTAGAAACTGAGACATTTGAAAACAAAAGATTTATAAATAACTATCAGACGTAAATGTGATTTATGTCAGAACTGATTTCTCCAACCCTGATTTCATTAGAAATTATTAGTGACCAGTTTCGACAAACATCTTAGATCGACCAATTCAAGTCTATATCATACATTTAGAGTTTTACATCAATACAATATCACAACACATTTGTTAATTCATTTAAAAGGAAAAAGATTACCTCTACACCGCAACAGATGGGAGCTGTTCCCTAACAAGTCAGTATAAAAGGGTGTAATTAAAAGGTACTCACCTCTCTTTTCTGCTGCAGAAAAAATCTTCTGTCTCCCACCGCAACCACCAAAGTTCAGAAGGGTTTAATGAAAATATTGTTAATAGAAAAAAAGAACCCGCTTGATTCCAACTGAAGCTTTTATTGTTGAGGCGGGAAGCACAACACAGGAAATACAGTCTCTTTAAATTCTCTCAACACATCACGCAGTCTTACATAGTCTCATGTTTTGTAGGTGGAATCAATGGGCCCCTCTGGTAACATATAAAAAGAGGGCTTCATGGAGGTGAAGGGTATGAAAGGAGTCTTATATAACACACAATAAAACAGTATCAAAATCAAACAAATAACACCTGTACAATACGATCCAGTTACACAGCCCTGCAATTCATCCTACCTGTCGCATTGAACAACAACATATTGAAAGGTGTTTTTACTATTTTACTAACCTTGTTGTGTAAATTCATAATTTGAATGTTCTTCATTCATATATCCTCTCCTTAAAAAGTAAATCACAGTTGCAGGTGCTCAGTGCAAAACCTGAAGGCATTAATAATTACAGTACTGAATTAATTACAGATTAAAAAAGAGAAAAATGTCTTCACATCTCAACGTTCAAGTTTATAAACTTCTGATATTCACAGTCAGTTCAAATGTTTAATATTTGAGGTTGTTAATACAGAAAATTCAGACTTACAGAAATAAATCGGGTAAAAACAGAAGAAAGACTTTTACTGTCTTTAATGGACGGTGATGGGAGAATGGAGTACTTGTTGATAAATTCAAAACTTTTTAAAAACAGCTTTATCAAAATGATTTGTTAGAATTTAATTTAAATGAAGTGTAAAAAGATGATCAATAAATAAATCCATTTCATTTTGTTTTAAATAATGAATTACTAATTGAATTTAAAAATAGAATTTTAAAAAGGCTTTTAAATTTAACTTACTGATGTGTCAGCCAAACATATTACAACCTTACAATTAATTTGTTAAATAACATTAATTTTAACATGCTTACAGATATTTCTGTTTATCAATTAATAATAAAAATAGTCCAATCAAAAGTATAACTAGGCATCTTATTAAGGTTCAATGTGTACGTTTTAGTGGCACCTAGTGGTGAGGGCTCCAAATTGCAACCAGTGGCTCAATGTGCATTCACTTGCTCCTCAGACAAAATAAGTACTTAATAATAAATAAATGTATTAATTCTAATGGCAATTGTAAATTTAGCAGCTCTGTACTTTTCCTCCCTGAGGTTGAACATCATTTCAATTTAATTTCTAAATCCAACAACAACAAAAACAGAAAACTGTCAACATATCCTTTAAAATCTTTATACAATGTAGACTAGCACTTGCAAAGTTTTTATTATTTTTCTTAAATATTTGTTAACTGTTCTGGATACTTCTTTATGTCCAATGTACTCTTTATTCCTCCTTTTTGCAATAAAGATTTAAACTGAATAAAAAATCAGATTTTTCCAACACCACATGAATGCACCATCAGTCACCACACCCCGCTCCCTTTTCAAGCGAGCAGGAGAAGCTGCGGTGGCCAAACACTGAGCCTTTAAGTGACATCAACTAGACGTCCTATGAAAGGACAAAGAGGGAGAAGGGAACAGGTAAGATGGACAGCAGCAGAGGAGACGAGAGGGAAACCAGGTGAGCGGATGAAGTTGTTTCAGAGGTTGAACCGTTACCCGTGAAGACGACGAAGCCCGGCAGGTTGGTGGTGATCTGGCTGTTGATCCAGGACTGAAACTGGGACACTCGGGCGTAGACTGTTGGGAAGTTGGCCAGAGCACAGGGTTCTCCAAAATTCACCACTCCACCCTGGACCCAGATAGAGCCGGTTTTACTCACCAACGGGCCGCCTGAATCCCCCTGTAGAGGTCAGACAGGTCGGTTCTATCACCAGCAAATGGACTTGACATGCAGATTTCAATTTAGCCCCAAGGTATCATGGGAATAACGGTGTTCCAGACGGGGATAAAAACAATAGACAGCTTTATTGATTAGTGCAGCTTTTAACATTGATGGAGGAGTGTTTTGCAGACTCACGTAGCAGGAGTCCTTTCCTCCTTGTTTGAAACCGGCACACATCATGTTGCTTGTGATTAAACCGTAGGCCGCATTACAATCACGGTTGGACACGACGGGAACGCTCACCTGCTGCAGATGCCGTGGGTAAGGAAGTGAAACTGAAAAAGAAAAGAGACCTTAATGTTGAGTCTGCCTGGATTTTTCTTTTTGTCAACTGAGCCTTAGAGCTCCTTTGTTGTCCAGAAACTATTAAACCAATCAGTGAGCCTCACTGCTGCACTGGGTCACATGTTCCTTCATCACCATGAACACACACACTGTAGTTTATTCTGACTCAGCCCCACACACACCGTCCTGCTGCCCCAAACACTCGCTACAGCACCACATGTGGATTCATCCGCCGCTGAAAATAGTCCCCAACAAAGTCTGAATGAATGGACTTTACAACGATGAGTCTGTTTCATGGCTTATTCTGATTGGTCGTTTAAACGGAGACGTCAGCTCTCTTTGGGCTCTGAAGCTTAAACTCACCAACATTTAGATTTCACCACAATTCTCTCGCAATTGTTAACTTTGGTCTGGAACATCTGAAAATCACTGTACATCGTAAAGGCAGCGGTGGGATGTATTTTAAGTACTGTAAGACAGTTTTTAGATACTTACGTATTTTCATTTTGTGCTACTTTATACTAATACTAATACATAGGTAGAGTTCTGGCTGTCTGTAATGTTGAGGGATGGATCTAAATACTACAATACCCATAAGCCTCGGCTGCAGAATGGGATGGAGAAGAAGCCAGTCCGAGATATGAGTTAGAATCTGATCAAAACACTGTCCAAACATTTTAGGCAGGTTTGGAAAAATGCTGTAAAGTGAGAATGCTTTCAAAAATAGAAATGTTAATAGATTATTTTTTATCAATCAACAAAATGCAAAGTGAATGAACAGAAGAAGAAAAGCAATCTTACTTTACAGCATTTTTTTCATACCGATTCTAAACTTTTGCACGGCACTGCAAATGTGTGGTGTCCTGAGGTGCAGTTGTTTGTAAAACCCAACAATAAAAACTATTATTCCATACAATCATTCACAAATAACAATAGTCTACATTTAAAAATGACAGAACCAATTCTCACCGTCACTTTGGGTGTTCCCCCATCCGGTGACCCAGCAGGTCGTCCCGTTGTTAAAGACACTGCCGTCCGCCGCCAGACACACGGGTCTGATGTAGTCGGTGAAGGTAACAGGTGAGGACAGCTGCAGCAAGGCTATGTCGTTATTTAATGTTTTGTTATTATAGTTCGGATTTACAATGATCTGGGACACAGTCCGGGACACCTGGTTTAAATTTGGTAAGTCTTGGGAGTCACGGCCGAGGTAAACGACGAGACTGGGTGTGGGCCTGAGGAAACAGAGAAGAAAACAGGTTTACATATTCTACACTACTCTGTTAATAATGGTTAATAAAATAAATCACCATGACGAACAAGGATGGGACCCTACTGACCTCAACTGGGGAGGTAATTGGGCGGTGGAAGGAACACTTTGAGGATCTCCTAAATCCAACTCTCCTCTTTAGTAGAGGCAGAGCTCAAGGCTGATGGGGGATTCTCGTCAATTTCCCTGGTGGAGGTCACTGAGGTAGTCAAACATCTCCACAGTGGCAAAGCCCCAGGGACTGATGAGATCCGCCCAGAAATGCTAAAACCTTTGGGTGTGGAGGGGCTGTCTTGGATGACACGTCTCTTTAACATTGCGTGGAAGTCAGGTACAGTGCCCAAGGAGTGGCAAACTGGGGTGGTGGTTCCCCTGTTCAAAAAGGGGGACCAGAGAGTGTGTGCCAATTACAGGGGTATCACACTTCTCAGCCTCCCTGGTAAAGTCTACTCCAAGGTGCTGGAACGGAGGGTTTGGCCGATTGTCGAACCTCAGATTGTAGAGGAACAATGCGGTTTTTGTCCCGGTCATGGAACAACTGACCAGCTCTTTACTCTCACAAGGATCCTGGAGTGGGCTTGGGTGTATGCCTATCCAGTCTACATGTGCTTTGTAGATCTGGAGAAGGCGTATGACCGGGTCCCCCGGGAGATATGGACAGGATATCGAGGCGTAGTTGTGGCGAGGAGGGGCTGCGGTTCGGGGGGCTTGGGATCTCGTCACTGCTTTTTGCAGATGATGTAGTCCTGATGGCATCATCGGTCCATGACCTTCAGCTCTCACTGGATCGGTTCGCAGCTGAGTGCGAAGCGGTTGGGATGAGGATTAGCACCTCTGAATCTGTGGCCATGGTTCTCAGCAGGAAACCGGTGGAGTGCCAACTCCAGGTAGGGAATGAGTCCTTACCCCAAGTGAAGGAGTTCAAGTACCTCGGGGTCTTGTTCACGAGTGAGGGGAGACTGGAGCAGGAGATTGGCCGGAGAATCGGAGCAGCGGGGGCGGTAATGCACTCGCTTTACCGCACCGTTGTGGCAAAAAGAGAGCTGAACCGTAAGGCAAAGCTCTCGATCTACCGGTCGATTTTCGCTCCTACCCTCACCTATGAAGGCTGGGTCATGACCGAAATAACAAGATCGCGCGTACAAGCGGCCGAAATGGGTTTCCTCAGGCGGGTGGCTGGTGTCTCCCTTAGAGATAGGGTGAGAAGCCCGGCCATCTGCAAGGAGCTCAGAGTAGAGCTGCTGCTCCTTTGCGTTGAAAGGAGCCAGTTGAGGTGGTTTGGGCATCTGGTAAGGATGCCTTCCAGGCACGTCCAGCTGGGAGGAGGCCTCAGGGAAGACCCAGGACTAGGTGGAGAGATTATCTCTCGCCTCGGGATCCCCCAGTCAGAGCTGGTTAACGTGGCTCGGGAAGCGATGAAGATGGATGGATGGATGGATGGACCATGACGAACATTTTCTCTATTTAGATTTTTATTCATCAGTTTTATTAGAGTTCATTGTAATGTACGGAGTACATATAATGTCATTATAACATTTTTTTTTCAAAAGTTTTAAATAAACTTTTGAAAAAGTGCATTTTACTATATAAAGAACCATGTAATGACAAATAATCAGAAAATAATAGTAATGTTTTACTATAAAATGTTATTTTCCAATAAATACACATTATAATATAATAATGTAAGAATGTAATTTGGTGCTAAGTATAGGGGTATAATAGAGGAAAAAACTGCTAAATTCAAACACAAGTAAATATGAGTTCTTTATGAGTAATTTATTAGTGGACAGCCCCTTGAGATGCAGCATCTCGTTTTCAAGAGGGTCCAAAAACATAAATACATAATACAAGCACAAAACAAGACTAGTACACAAGTAATGCACAGAACAAATACACAGAAATATTATAGTTCATACAGCTTGTAGTTAATATAATAATTACATCACATTCAGTGAATTAAACAAGGTCAGTTCACTTTACAACACGGCACAATAAGAACCAATGACAACATAATAAAGTCAATGCCGGGTAGTACCAGATGGGTAGATTATTATTTATTTTTATTACTATTTATCGATAGACAGCACATAGTCAAACAAAGTGGACATACTTTCCAGGATCAGTAACATGGACACAGTGAATTAAGATGGTTAAATAGAGATAATGGATGATGATGGATCTCAAAGAAAGAGGGAGATTGTTTCAATCACAGGGTGCCTTATAATGAGAGTCTTTAGCAGCAGTGAATAATCTGGGTACAGTGAAAACAAGATGTTGCATATCTCTACGAGGATATGAAGAACTACAAGGAACCAAGAGATCTTTAAGATACGGAGGACATTTAAAGTAGGCACATTTAAAAATAAATTCAAACCAGTGAACCCTTTCTTGATTTAAGCTGCAGCCAATAACACAATGATGTGTTAGGATTTGGTTTTGTGCTGTTGTTTTTCCTGTGTTTATTCCGTCTTTCTCTGTTTGTGGTTTTGTGCAGCCTTGTTTATTATTTCAGTTTCGTTAGTTCTCTTAGCATCTGTCTTGTCTTGCATCTTAGTTTTTAGTCCTGTACTTTGGTTTTCTGTCTTAGTTCATAACTTGGTATTTATTCCTTGTTCAATGTTTGTATAATATTGATCTTGTCTGCTCCGCGTTCTGTTTATTATAGTGTTAGTCTGTTTCTGGTTTGATTGTAGTTAAATTGGAAGATTTAGTTTTCTGTCTACCTTGTGCTGATTTGTCTACCGTGTTTGGTGATTTATTATTTGGCCGTGTTTAGTCTTGTGTGCTTGTTTCCTGTCATGTTTAGTTTGTCTTTCAGTGTTCAGTTGTTTCTGCATTTTGGTCTGGTCCTGTCTGTTCCCCTCATTTGGTTTCACCTGCTTGCCTGTGTTTGTGCCTAATTAGCTCCTGATGTGATCCACCTGTTTTATGTTCCCGCCCTGCTTAGTACCTGGTTTTTAAAAGTTTGCTTGTGCTGTTCAGTTTTTGTGACGTCCTTGTCAATGCTGAATGTTCTGCCCTGTACCTGGGTTCCTGGTTTACCTTGCTCTTGTTTGGATCTCAGTCTTGGTTTTTGGTTTTGGCTGGATATTCATGTCCTTTGGATTACTCTTTTATTTGGAATGTTGCTTTGTGCTTTGGAAAGACTGTTGTAGTAAGTTTTGCTGAAAATAAATATTTTTATTGAACTGAATTCTCTGCCTGTGTCTGCGTTTGGGTCCACACCTAAGTCTGCACTCAGCTTCCCATGACATGATGAGTTTAAAAGGACACCTCAAGACAAATCTACACAGAGAATTAAAGACCACATTAAGTGTCGGACGGTAGTGTTCATGTAAATGATAGTAGCGTAGTCAATAATATGCAATATCCAACTGAGAGATTAATCTTTTCCCTTCTTTAAACGTGAAACAATTAACAGGCCGATAGAGTGAGCTTAGACAGCCATATGTCCTTGTTAGGAAGTGAGGTTTAAAGGTAAATTCAGGATCAATCCACGATCCAAGGTATTCAAATGAATCCATGTTCACCGTGGGAGACCCGTCTTCAAAATAAAGATTACAAAGATTACCATTTTACAGTTATTTTAGCTTCAGCTGATCCCATCTGCACTGACTGAGTTAAATACTTTTGATTACGCTAGAAATTTATTGTAATAAATGAATTGGAAACGTTAACACTGGAATGCTGGAAATTATTAGTAAATGAATCTGTAAAAACTAGATGAAAGAATCTTATGAGTTTAGTTTGAATAATGTATTGAATAATTTTACAATTTATGAATCACCTTTGTTTCTTAACATCATCGTTAATTGGTCCCTTCTTTTGCTTCCATATCTCCTATAATACGTAATTATTGTTGAGTTTTTTATTAAAATTATGACCAGGTTCTGTTAAATTCTTATTAAATTTTGCATTATGCACATGACTGTTTTTAAATAAGTGAGGATATTTTAAAGACAAATTTTAATAACCACGTGAAAAGCTAAATTTTGGGATTCATCTCAGAATTTTGATGAATTGTTTTTAAACTCATGTGACTGAATTGAAGATCACCTGTTGAAACAGTGAGCAGCAGTCAGGACCCACTGGTTGGTGATCAGGGAGCCTCCACAGAAAGGACCTCCGCTCCTGTGCAGACTGACCATCCAGGGCCACGACCCTGCAGGAGCATTCGTCCCTCCTACGATCCTGGTGTTGAGCGGCGCAGTGCCACAAACTGGAGGGAAACAGAATTCATGTAATGCTGCAGGCAGGTGCTGTTTTTGTTTTTGTTGCTGTATTGTTTCTTTCTGGGTGCTATTATTTGTCTGGATGCCTGTCGTTTGTGAAATATGTTTCTGATTAAATAAACTAAACGTCCACTGTGTTTGATTTAGTGGCATCCATATGGGGGTAAATCAATGTCAAGATCATTGTAAATGCACAGACTTGGACTCACAAATGTACAATACAATTTGTAAACACAAATAGAAACAAATAGATTTGAAATCCACAAACAAACTCTTCATGATCCACAAATAGAAATCAGTGACTTGTACTTGAAAAACCAAAATGTGAATGAATGGAAAATTATTTGTCTGTGTGTGAGAGTCATATATAATTTGTAGATTGTTTGGCACTTATTTTCAGAATATGTTAGCTGCTCTTGTTAACTCGAGCGGTCTGTGCAAACCAATTTCTTCCGCAGTCTCTCTTGTACTCAGGGGCAAAAAAATGGCCCAGGAATCTTTCCTCGGTCAGCCCACTCTCCGGGCAAAGCATTTGTCGATGACTCTGGGTCTTTAAAGACCTTTATTTCTGCGTTCTTGAGAATTGTATGCATGAAATGAGCCATTAAAATATATTTTTAAAACTAGAAACACCAATGTATGTCTCTGGCTTATTTCTATAAAATGTATTTGAAAAGATATGATCATTTCTATCTGCTCCAAAAACCAACACACAAACTCAAGCTTGTGACTCTATACTTCTTCATCGTGACAGAAACTTGCTCACTTTTTTTAGTGTCCTTAGGTTTTGAGATTCCTTAGAGCCGTCTTGTATGGTAATTTATGGTAGATTTTTGCCAATAGAGGGCACTCTTTACTAATGTAAGGAGCCCTTGACTCCCACAAAGTACACAGCCCACTGGACAAATGTACACTTAGAGCACTAATAGAATTGACGGGGTATCTTTAGGAAGTAGGTTACATTTCCCTTGCAAAATGCACATACACATGAAACACATTACGGTATATTGGGTCAGATGCCAGTGTGTGTTGAATGTGTGGCAGCTGGTGAGCATATGATAAATCTACAATCTTTCCAGACCGCATGGGACAGCGTTAACAGAAAAACATACACAGTGTGTAACAGTGACAGACGGACAGGAAGTAAAAAAGGTGCACTGAAACTTTGACTCACCATCTAGCTGTGACTGAGACTCTGAAAACACAAAACAAACAAAAAAACAACAAGTTTGTATTTACATTTGCTGACATGACTCATTTTATATTAAGTTATATTGTTTAGTACAACAGTAAGTGAACGCATCACAGTTTAAATGCACTTCAGATTTATTAAATTGAACATTGAACCTCGTCTCTGCCTCATCACACTGCAGACGTCCCCTTGACAAGGCACTTAACCCTCAAACTTGCAGGTCAGTCTGTTGTGATGGTGGGCAGAAGTTAAAACTTTCTTTCTTGTGTACGTTTGCAACACTTTATTACTATTTTATGTGAATTACAAAATAATTCTGCATCACATGAAAACAATACATTATATAAAAAGTAAAGAACATATATATGTGCGTGTGCATTCCTTTTTAACATTTCACTTTGATATCAATGGTGTTTTTAATCTTGAATGTGATGTGTGGACGGGCGGGCAGGATCGTACAGCAACATAACTGAATATTTAAATCTCCCGATACGCCGACAGGATCTTTCAGGATCTAATGTTAGTTCATCCAAAAGGTCTTTGAAGTTAGTTAAAGGAGGTATAAAAAGGGGAGAAACACATTTTAAAGGTAAATCATTTGTTTTTAAAGAGGTGGTATTCTGATCATTTTCAGGTTCATAATCTTATTTAGAGGTTGTACCAGAACAGGTTTACATGGTTTCATTTAAAAAAACAACCATATTTTCGTCATACTGCACATTGCTGCAGCTCCTCTTTTCACCCTGTGTTGAAGGCTTCGTTTTAGCTATGGAGTGATACATCTTGTCTCTAAATTATCTTTGTTGGGAGTTGCACATGCTCAGTTCCTAGTTAAGGACTACTAGCCAATCAGAAGCAGAGAAGGGCGGGTCAGCGAGAAGCCGGTATACAGCTGCGGTTCAGCTGCACGTGTTGCCGACCAGCTTAGCAACATGGACTGGAGCGAGAGTTTCAGAGTGGTGAGTTATGAATCTGTAACAAAAGCATCTTTCATCCATAAAGTTTTAACTGAGCTCTGTCTCTACATCACAGGAACAACTTCCCTACTGTGACGTCACAGGGATGAAAGGGAAGCGGCTGGACTACAAACAAGCTGTTTTCAGGCAGTTCAGAGCAGAGTTTTCTGTGGGACATGGGAACTCCCTTTGGGCTTTTTCCCTTTGCAAACCTATTACATGCACAATAAAGGAGAGGGACAAAGGCAAAAAGCACAATACCACCTCTTTAAACAACTGAACTTACTGAAACTTATCAGCTCTGGATCAACTTTAAGCTTGTTCTGCAAGTGGAAGATTACATGCTGGCTTCTCAATCAGAGGAACAAATCATAGGTGGGACCGGTGTATAGATAAAGCTTCAGAAAAGTTATTGTGTGGCGAAACTAAATCAGAATCACAGTCTTGCAATAAATATAGAAACTTTATGAGATTAAATAGGCTGCGATGAAGTTCAGAAGACTAAACAGGTCATGACAATGTTTTTTATGGGCTAATTTACCCCCATTATAGTGTACAGAAGCATTTATTGAGTGACAGATATATTCAGCTGAGGTTGTGCTGATTCTGGGGAAGTTGAAACTTGATTCTGTAAAAAACTTAAACTTTATAAGGCAAAACAAAAAGGTACGCAACAACGGAAAGGTCTCAGAGAGTTCATGCAAACAGCGACTGACAGGAAGGAAGGCATTTATTTCACTCAGCTGCTTCCTGAACTCCTTTACAATCAGCAGTTATTTCACTTTTATGCATCCAGACAAAGTTGTAATTTAGACTAAATGAAGCCAAGTGTTTTGTGCAAAACTATTTTTACTCCACTTCATTTATATGACGACTGTAGTTACTGCTCAATTTGCAGATTTATTTCTTTTTAAACATTCAATGAATAAAGTTGGTTGTTTTGCCATCTATAAAATCCTTTTCCATAAAAATCTGACACAATAACTTTTAGAGAATTTACTCAACCTGGACAAGAATATTCTTACTTTATTTCTCATCCTCTCCTAATTATGATGATTTTCATAAAGTGTATTCATGCATATTTTGATTCAGTGTGACAGGGTCCACCGAGCACTTTGGTTTTGTACATTTTATTGCTGCAATTTAGCAAAAAGTTTAATTTTAATGCAGGATTTCAACTTGCATGTGATATTTTCTTTATACGTACATACAGCGGTCATGAGATCTCAAACACGATCGGTTCAGGTGTGCGCGGTGAGGAGGGTTCTTACCTTGTGTCAGGAGAGTCAGCAGAGTCGCCACACAGATCACTTTGTAGAAAGCCATAACTGAAAGTCCATATCATCAGATCTGCACCTGCATAAATAACCTTCTTCTCGTCTCCCTGACTCTCTCTCCCTTCCTGTCTACTTCCAACACAGACACATCTGTTCAATGACACGCCCAACACCTCACCTATCACCTGTTTCACAGCATGTGACACACGACATGTCATCGTCTCAGAGCTCACACTACACTACCACTTACTACCCCGAGTACTGTTACTTAAGTACAACACTGCGGTACTTTACTGGACGATTTCCATTTCATGCTACCTTTAACTTCTACTCTAAATGTACTATTGAAATGTTTCACCTTTTTAATTTAATTCAACACCTGTAGTAAACATCATATGCAGGGAAACGCTAACATTAACTCATTAGAACTATATGTTAAAAGATTTTTTAACATCTCAGCGGGTAATTAAAACCGCTCTGAAGATCTTTCGGCTCCAGAAAACAGGAACAACACCGGCAGGCATAAAAATACATGACAGTCATGAATCTCACCTGGCAGCATTCCACATCTCTGTACAGTCTGGTTGAATTTGTAACCTGCGTGACCTCCTGTCGGATTAGACATGTGACATTTGTTGTGGCTACATGTGTTGACAAATAAGCACAGGTCTCAATTAGACGCCTGGTCTGTTTTTTATAGAATTTTTTGGATGTATAAAACCTTTTAAAGCCCACCGGGTGACCTGATCGATCTAAGCTGCTCAGATCGCACTTACAAATACAAATGCTTAAACTTTCATCAGTATGGACACGCTGCACCACACAATCATTTAGTTCATTTTAAAGAAACAATAAGCATCAAGTATAATTCATTCAGATACAGCGGCATGATGAAAATTAAAGGCCTGTCCTAAATGTACGCAGGGTGAGTTCAGTGATTTAACCAGGGCCCGTGTTTAAGAGTAAAAAAATCTTGGCTCATAGCTGTGATTAAAAGTCAGTTATCAAGCATCATGGTCCTAATTTGAGTGGAGTGTAGGACTAAATCTTAAGTGTCAGTCTTAGTGCTGATTGGACACTTTTCTGTGCAGCAAACAGGATTTTGGATGACGATGTAGCCAAGGACCAATCACTGAATAGATTTCCTTATTTAAGAATATTCTCAGATAAATTCACATTTAATGGTGAAACTCATAAGAGGAGTTTAAATTCAACAGACATTTGACAATTAAGCATTTTTAAGACAACACATAAAAGATTAAAAAGTCTGTCTTTATATGAGCACCATCAGTTGCATCTACTACTTGTTGGAAGCCAGCCGGCAAGAAGTATTTGTCTGAATTGTGATGTGTTGTTGTTGGGAAGTCGATGAAACGCGTGACAATAAGCGGAGCTCTAAGTGCTATAATTACTTCTATGACAACTCGTCTTATTGATGGTTATGACGGGCCAAAATCCTCTGCTGCCTTTTTTACTGTGGCAAAGAAACAAAGCGTCATCACAACCGTCAATTCAGTTGAAAACGCACTGCTGCGTAAAGTCAGCGGTGAGACGACGTCCCTCACCAACTCGCTGACAAAGATGATGCCTGCGCCGTCCGACCCCGTCTGATAAAGTGCGCGTCGTTAAATAACGCAGAAACATTCTTCCTCTCCTGAAATAATCGGGCATGTCTCTGTCTCCACAGTCCATCACAGCTCCTAACCACTTGAGAGACCTCTGCAGCTCTCTTAAATAACTGGGAGAGTAATTTGATAACTTGCTTTTATTCTTAAGTTTGAAAGTAGGAGTGAATTTCATGAATTCTCAGCACTTGAGACCAAACTGGCACTTTGAGAAGTTTGATAAATACCGGTCCTGAGCAATTAATTGAAGTTTTGTGGCACTTACTTTTACTTGGTAGTTTAGTAGGACTTTGAATAGACTTTGTAATGGAGTATTTTCACACTGTGGAATTCAAATCTCTGAGGCTTCACTGTGCAGGGAAGTGCTAAGGTTAACTATTAGAACTATTTGTTAAAAGATCTTTTCAACATCTCAACAGATCCAGAGAGGATCTCCACTCAACACCCACATCAGAATGCTGTTTGTGGATTTCAGCTCAGGATTCAACACAATCTCCCCATGAAGCTGATCAGCAAACTCAGCACTCTGGGTTTAAATAAAAAACTCTGCAGGCCAAACTCCCGTGCCAAGTTCTTGTCAGCTTTTACAGAGGAGCAACAGAAAGCCAGAAAACAGCGACAACAACGTCAGGCTTGAACAGACATGAATCTCACCTGGCAGCATTCTACATCTCTGTACAGTCTGTTTGAAATTGTAACCCGTCCGACCTCCTGTCACCTCACACGTCTCCTCATCTATCACAACTAACATGTTTTAGAGATAGTAGTCTTTGTTTTAATTTCTATTAAAATATCATGTTTGGTGTTATATTTGTCGGATTCATACAGCAGTGGAAGGAGAACACTTTTTTTTTAATCAATAACTAGTAATGTGTAAAAAATACTCTGTTACACGTAAAAATCCTGCATTCAAATACAGAAGTATTATCAGTTAAATATACTTACAGTTAGATTTAAAGTACTCATTAAGCTGAATCAACTCCTTAGATCTTTATATTATTAAATACATTATATTATTGGGTTATTATTGGTGATGTATTAAGGTGTAAGCAGCAGAAGAACCCTTGCACACGTTTTTAATAACGCCACAGCTGCTTCCATAGATTCGTCATGAAGATGACGGAAGTAAGAAGTAGGAAGGAAACATCCACCACTGTTTTGTGTCGCTAGTGACGCAGAGCAGCTGAATAATGCCGGTTCAGCTTTTGTACCTCGCAGCTGGACACTGAGGATTCCTGCTTCCTGCTCAGGGATGAACTGGTCTGACAGCCTCAGGATTACTGTGAACAAATGAACTTGATTTGGAACAAGATGAACCAGTAAACACTGTCATCATCCGTCACTTTCAGAAGAAGTATTTAGATCCTTTACTTAAAAGTAGAAGTACCATTAAGACAATAATACTCAAGTGAAAGTCTATTCAAAGTCCTACTGAAAAAGTAAATACGGTAAAAATTAATAATTAATATCCCAGGCTTTTATTTGTTTAAATCACTGAACTCACCCTGCTTATATTTGAGACTGCTTCTATTAATCCCTTCACCATGCCGGTAGATCTGAGGGATTTATACTTTAGTGCTCATTGTCTGTAAAATGAACTAAATGATTGCATTGTGTAAAATCTGCACTGGTGTGATTTTCTCTAGTAACACATGCCTTGTTACAAACTGGATCTGCCAGTTAGAGACTATAACCAGGGCTGCAAACCTTTCCATTAAGTTTGGAGTGAGATTCAATATCGGTGAAGTTGGTGCATTTTCTGAGTAGGCCGTCTGTGACATTACCCACCGCATTAACCCCCAAGTACAGATGAAAAGCCAAGTCAATAATCATTATAAACCTCGACCAGGCATGGTGGATACTTGCCAACCTCCAGACCAAAAGCCATCCTCACTCCCAAGTCGTCACATATGGACGGACGCATGGTCAAGACCCGTCGGTGTCGCTTTTTAACGCGCTGGGGAAAGCCCTGTAATGTCGGTTTTCAGCGCTAAGTGAAGGTAGGTGTAGGATATTTAACAGAAAAGTCAGAGTAAGGAAGTGGTTGAGGTGTCGAACACCACAGGAGTTTGAACAGAATATAAAAAGAAGACAGAAAATGGAATAACAAAAATTTAAAAAATAGCTCCTAAATTAGAATACAGCTGAAGCCAAAGGAACCAAAGATACATTCAAACTGATTGATTCAATGTTTAAACATTTCAGAATTTAATACAAATTTTAAAAAACCCAGAATGTATAAAATATCAGCACAAAGCTACTTTAGTCATTTTTACACGTACAACGTTTTATGGCATTAAAAAGAACAAGTTTGGTGTTGTTTTAAGTAAACTCCAGCATGACTTGATCCTACCACGCGCCAAATGTGGATTCATCCGCCGCTGAAAAGACCTCAAGACCAAGTAAACTGCAGCAAATTACTGAACCTTTTTTAAAAATTAAACTACATATTTATGAGCTTCAATAGGAGCCAATTGGAGCAGAGAGCCACAGACAGGAAGTCAGACAGTATTAAGAGATGGACTGACAAAATCCTGTCCTCAAAATGTTTCTCTAGTTTTACGTTATGTTTTAGCGTTTTAATTTAGAAATTAAAAAACACTGATATGTAAACTGAAAACTGGGGTTGTCTGAGGTCGGAGATTTTGCAATTCCATTTATAGTGTTATCTAAGCAACAAGGGTGCAAAACATGTGCACATCTTTCTTGTCCATGCACTCATAAACCAGAAATGCTCCCTTTGAAATATCTGTTTCATTAAAAAAGCACAATGTTTCGGGCCCAAACTGGCTCTTCATCAAGTACAGAGGTTTCAACAATTTAGCGCTTTGTGTAAGTAGTTTAAAGGGAGCGCCTTAATGTCTGACGCTTTAATATCTGCTTAAATATTAGACCATTGAGTGCAGTGTTTATGGTCACACTGAACTTTTACATCAGCCAATATAAGTTTCTAGAAATACCTTGATTTGTCAGGTATTTAAAATTCTATTTGCTAAAAACTTATTTCATCCATTAACTTAATGAATCTTTTCAGAAAACATGTTATTATATATCAGGATAAACAGTAGAGATATTGCGATACACAAACTTGGATAGAGGGTTTTACCCAGTAAACAATTTGAATTTAACGATAGTGAACAAAAAACAGCAGCAAGCTGTGATAAGTCCTTCAACCACGTGAAAGCCGGAGACCCTGTTCTGTTCGGTAAAGTTATAAAATTACGGTGGAGGCGGTGCCATCTGATGGCAGTAACAGAATCATTTTCAGTCTCCTTTGAAGGTTAAAAAGTCAAAAGAAAAAGTCGAAGAGGAGGATTTATATTGATGCTCTGCAAGAGCTCAAAGACCGGGTTCCCTGGAGGCCCTGTTTTACGGTTCTGACCGTGAGCCGCATCATCTCCGGTTCAAGTCTCTTCCCTCTTCTCCTGCTCTCTCTCCACCGTAAACTCCCTGATAAAAAGGCATACATTTTAAAAACTCCGGCATCAGTGCGCCAACATCCTCTTCTTCTACTTGATCCTGATCTCGAAGCAGAGACAGTTGCAGGAGTCACACTCAGGAGGCTGACAGGTGCAGGCACAGTCCCATTTGACACACTGTGGGAAAACCAATCAGACGAGTCAATAAAATTAGTTCAATAGTCTGAATAGAAGAAAATGTAGAGTATCCTGAGAGTTGGTCAGAAGCACTTGAGCCACGTTTGTGAGACACTGACAAGCTTGAACACAGAAATCCTGGTGACACAGTGTTTTCACAGACACACTTTAAACATTGGTTTTCATTTTAAAAGGTACTTTTCTACTCTTTCTACTTTTATAGGAGAGCCTTTACTGATTTTAGTTGATTTAATTGATTTATTTCTTTTAACTGTATTTAAATTTCTTAAGTGTGTTTTGCTTTTATCATGTACCTTGTTATGTATTATATTAGTGTTGCACTTGTGAAAGCACTTTGTAAAATGGTTTTGAAAAGTGCTCTATAAATAAAGATTATTATTTCCTGCAACTCTCTCTGCGGCCCAGAAAATCCCACATTGTTTGTCTTTATAATGCTAATCTTTATAATAATAAACAACTCGTGTGTAGTTTTGCGTCATTTCCCGTGTCCGTTTTGTGACAAAACAGGGTTGGAGGCCGGTCGTGTGGTGTGTGACCCCCCCTGTCGCTGATCAGTCACGCAGCGTGAACGCCACGACGACTTCAAGACTCCCGTCACAAGACCGCAAGTCGCATAGTCTGAACAGCACGCCGATCTGCAGACGTTGAAAGCCGTGTAGTCTGCACGAGCCTTTAGCTGATTTTTATAGCTGACTGAAAAGAAATTAAACCAGTATCTGCCTTAGTAATGGATCTGATGCTGTGGTTTGGAAAATGGTCAGAGATCTAAAGAACATGATCTGATGCGTGGTCAACGCGCTTAAACCTTTCCACGGAGGTGTTTGGAGGTTACTTACAGAAGGAGAAGGGCACGACTCGGCCTGGCACGAGCGCAGCGTTGGCAGGCGATGGTCACACATTTCAGCCAATCTGAAGCACTGCTCACATACAGAAATGTTCGGACAGCAATCTCCACACTCTGAAGAACACCGGTCCTTCAGGAGAGAGATATAAACTTCACATTTAATACATAAAAATACAGAAATATTACATAACATTTACTGTAGAGGTCGAGCGGGTCAGTATCTGTGACTGACGTAAAATTAATTAATGATATTGCTGAAGGCTGGAAATCAATTGACCAAAAATAAGAAATGCAAACTGAGCATATAACGTGAGCCTACAGCTGCAACATTATCCTCACTTTGATCATTTTACCAGACGAGTAACACACAGTGGGTTTAAGACATAGACTACGCATATTACCAAGTTGTGGTATAAGAGAGAAAATGCTTAAAAGCCAATGGTAACTTACATGGTGATCGATGTCCTTTATTTGTCATGGTCCGTGATTTCTTTTGTATTACTTTAGAAAATTCTGTATTGCAGGGATTTTGCTAAATGTGGTTGATGGATTTTATTGTTTCAGTTTGAGAACGAGCGCCGCTTTAAATGTTGCCGCCGCAAGGAATTGTGGGACGGCTTTATCTCCTTTCCTTTCGTAAAATATTGTCCGGTGTACCCTATGCTAAAGGAGATATGAAAGGAAGCATTGAGGCACCTTTACTCAGCTTTTAGAGAATTCGACCAGCTCTTATCATGGCTGCCACTGAAATACATTCAGGTCACTTCACTCAGTGAGGAACCTTCCTGAGCAAAAAAGACTTTTCGACCGCAGCCCATGTATCTAAGCAAAGCATGGTTTGTCTGGTGCTGTCTGCCTCAGTTTCTAACACCAGATGGTGCCAAAAAACAAGACTTTTCATGAGTGTTGATGTTCCTGATTATAAATAAACTGGAGGTCAGCATCTACTTTACACTTTCCTCTACATCTGTGCTTCTAAGTTTAGTAAAAGTTTCAGCAAACGCATTTTTTTTATTCTACATTTGACAAACTTCAGTAAGGGGAAAGGGCTCCTTGCTCTGTAGGTAACAGCGACTGTGCCAGCAGCACCAACCTTGAGGCAGGATCGGATCCACAGCCCAATCCCCAAGACCATCATGTAAAGACTCAGAGTAATCATCAGCACTGCTGGGAGAGGGATGGCGAGCCCCCAAACAGGCGACATCTGCGGAACAAGAGCAAGGAAATATATAACTACAGTACATCAAACAAGAGTAGAGCTGAGTAAACATTTCATGAACTGTGTCTGGATAAAACATAAAAAGTATTCTTGCTTACTTGCATCGTCTCTTTGTGAGAAGACACCGTTAACTGTGACAAAGCTCACATCGTATCTGGGAACAGACAGGGGGAAACTGATTTAGTTAAAAACTGACTATTATTTAGGCTTTTCAAAGGCCTTGTTTTTTTTCCTTCTTCTGTCAATACAATGAGTCCTGTATGTTAAAACGCTGTGTTCAGTATAGCCAATAGTGAAGAGAAACTAAGTGCTCAAGTACAGTACTGAAGGACAATATTAAGGTTCTGTAATAATATGTAATGTAGGTAAAATATGAAAATATCTGGACCAGTAACAACAATGAAATGCTGGTTAACATTAATTAACCTGAACACTCACAATCAGAACAAAAAGTACATTTTGCTGTTAATACTTTAGTAGCAGGCTACTTTTTACCTACATTTTGAATGAATAACTTTTACTTTAAATTGAGTAATGTTACACTCTATTATTGGTAGTTTGGGATTAATAAAATATATCTTCTTCTTCTTAATAACAGGATATATTTCAAATAGTTTATCCACCACGGATTAATTTATAGTGTTAGGTATTTATAAGTACTATATTGGTATCTGGTTGAGTTTAATGTTTTGGGTTTTCAGTGGTGGAAAAGTACTTCAGAAATACCAAAACACAAAAACACAACAAGTTACTGCTTCCAAAACTTAACTAGGTAAATGTACACGAGCTACACAAAAAGGTAGCTATTAGCAGTGGGTATTAAAAGTATCTGTAGTGAGGAATACTGTTAAATGCTCCTGACAAATAAAATATATCTACAATATTTAGTAAAAAGGAACAAAAGGATAACGTTACGGTAACACAGGCAGCTAACACTGCTAGCATCTTACCGGTCTGTGCGGTCCTGTGCGTTCATAAATGCGTCTGTCGTAATAAATTACTTATACATGCTGGTTTAGTTGAAGTAAGGTCACATTTTGTTGTTTTTATAGTAGAAAGATGGTAGAAAAGGAGCAGATTCTGCCGCCGGCAGCTTCAAACCAAACAGGATTAGCTAACGCGGTAGCTGCGTTGCCATGGTGTCAGACGGGTCCTTAGAAGGGACAGAACATACGTAAGTAAATGGCGAAGCGAAAAAAAATAAACGTCCTGCTGTTTAAGGCGACAAACATGAATTGAAAGACAAACCATTGGTGTCATGGGGGGTTTACTCATTTAACAATGTTGTATGGTTAAACTGATTTTGTTTTTATGGTTCACAGATATGATTTATGTTCCCCAAGTTCCAATCAAATACATAAACAAGCACGGTCTACTTGTTTATTTTAATGCCAGTCACTACAAGAAATGGGTTAAAAAATGGTCCTTTGCTGTATCACAATTATTTTATTTAAAATATTTTACCTGGGCATGACCTAAAACATATAAATATATCATATAATGGAAAGAACCATGTCAACAGGGTGCAAAATTATCACCAGCCATATGAGGGTAAAGCATGCTACTGGCTGATCTGTGACACTTAACCCCTAGTTTCTCCACAGGTGTGTGACCTCTGACCTAAATAGCAACTGTAAGTCTTTGGATAAAAGCACCAGCTACATGAAAAAGTACCTCAAGATGCTTTTCTAAATGTACCTAACAGATCTACCATTCACACCCAGCCTTTAAGATTTACTTCAAATCAGTGTTGATGTTCAAAAGGCTACTGCAAGACAAGTACCCAAACGTACAAATAAAAACAGGACATGCTTAACTACAGAATATTTATTGAACCAAATGTGGATATTGCAAAACAGGCTCTTAACTTCATCCACTGGAGCCCATTAGGACCAGGCCATGGCTTGTGTTTTTAAATTATTGCATGTTAGTATTGTAAAATCTGAGTTTCCATAGGCTGCATTACAGACCTCACTTAGCAAAGACAGACCACTGCTGAAGGCCCACTTAATTCAATGGACAGCTTCAAATAACACTTTAGTTTGTCATTAATCAAGAGCAAAAATGTAATTTGCATCCCCACCAGCAGCCTACCTTCTGCAAAATTTACCCACGACAGTTATGAAGTCCGACCTTTCTGTACACACCAGGCTCCGCCCCACCCACCATTTCCCATGACACCACTCCACTCAAACATATGGACACTCATTGTTTTATTGAAACACCTTTAAAGTACAAAACAAAAAAGTTACATGAAATGGTGCCTCCTTGCGGCACAACAACCTAAAAAGGAAAAATTAAAAAGGAAATAAACGAGGGGAGGGGAAAAGGAAGAAGGAAGTGTGTGTGGGAGGGTCATCACCACTCATCCCTGATGTTGCGCGGAGCTGCAGTGGTGGGGCTTTGTGAGTGTGAGCCTGCCCCCTGGTGTTGTAAGGGGGTGCGATGGTGTTACAGAGTCCCATGTTTGTCAGAGGTAATTCACGTGTTAGCTAGTAGGAGCTGGTGGGGCTGCAAGGGGGGAGAGGAAGAGCAACAGCAGCACATAGGAGAATTGGGTTGGGAAGGGACAGGCGGGGGCGTTTTAATGGCCTTCCAGGAGCAAAGGGGGAGAGGGCTGCTAGCAGCTTCTAGAAGCCGTGGACTTTGAGCTGCTCCTCCTTGGCCAGGTCAACCTGCAAAGAAGTGATATCAATTATTAAACACAACCTCTAACAACTACAGTCCACTATGAAGTCAGATAACATATAGACCTACCTCCATGATGAAGTGGCAGATATTCTTACGCTGGTCTCCCTGAAGCTGGATCACTTCACCATACTCTGGGTGCTCAATCACTGTCCCATTGCAGGCAAATTTCTGTTCGGGTGAAAGGTATATAAACATGTCAGTGTATAAAGGGCCAGAAGGACAAGCACAAAGCTGGCAGCATGCCATAAGACAAAATCTCCTTTTGGTTGAAAGCCCTCTTAAAAAGGCAGTACCTTCTTGAAAGCCTTGACTAGCTTCTTCTTATCATAGTCCGCAGCGATGCCCTGAACAGTGGTGAGGGTCTTCCTGCCGTTCCGCTGTTGGATTCTTATGTGAATGTAGTCCTCTGTCCCAGCTGGGAGGCGGTCATCACCCTTAGTTGCATCAGCAAAGGGGTCTGGAAAGAGAAAGCATTGTTAGAAAAACAAAAGCTCACATATCCTAAATTATCTTATAAATATAATTAAACGAATGCCTTATTTTGGCCTCATGGTGCTAAGACAACGCGGTGAGTCCGGCTCTTCATTCTCCTTGTGTTGTCATCTGGCAGATCTCTTTGTAAGGGTCATATTTCAGGCCAACTACGCAGACGCAGGAGCTAAATATACAGCGGCTAATAAACAGCTTAGTTAGCCGCTGCAAGGTGGTAACGTTACCTCTTTGCAGTCGAAAGACTAAAAATAAATAGAAACCAGCTGTCGTGACACGGCAAATTTTGTTTTTACTGCGTGGACTTGAGCTTTAACACAATATATGTAATAAAAATAAGCAATTACTTTTTTGGTGTAACCCCGACGTCTTTCTCAGAGCGAAGACAAGAATAAGCTAACTGGTTAGCATCAGAATATAACGTTAGGCCTAATGGCGGCCGTTTTAACGTTAGGCCCCGCTAGCCCACCAAAATCTGGAGTCCAGACCGTCTCTGTAACGTTTCACAGCAACTTAATCACACGTCGATGTCAGATGGATTAGTCTGAAGAAACGTTGCAAGCATCGTAATAAGTGAAATCCACAACAGCGCAGATAAAACGTCGACGCCAGTTAACGTTAGCAGCTTGACATTAGCTTCGCGAACACTCGCCCTTCCCCCACCGTCTCCGACGGTTAAAATAATAAATAAAATTACTTACCAAAAGTTTGGAGGTTCTGGATACCGGACATACGATAAGATTTGCTTTACTTTCGGATGATAACTTGGTTAGCGAGCGGTTCGTCGGCTGACTGGCTTTGTTTTATGTCGTTTCTAGGTTGTGCCTAGTTTTCACGGGAGGACGACGCTCTGCTTCGGCTGCTCTCACAAAATGGAGACGGTCAAGCTGAAAGGATGGAAAAACAAGGCTTTATAGCTCCGCCCCGACACATACGTCAGCGCGTTGTTGCCGTAAGAAAAGGAAGCCACGCCCCATATTTCTCAACTTTGCTGGAAAGGTTGACGTCACGTCATAATAACGTGGTTCAATTAGTAACAGGATCATTTCTCGTAAAACTCTTAATTTTATATAGAAAATATTACATTCACAAGTACAAATGGCCAAAGAAGAAACCACATTTTAACTTAGAAATCAAACATTATAATGAAACTAAAGAATAATAAAACAGTCACAATATGTAAATAGTTAAATGTTTTTCTGTTCTTTGTTACACGATAACCCTTTATTCTTTTTTATAGTTATCTCCTATTATATTGAGTTATTTTATGTACTTTTGTTTTTGTCTAAAGATGGTGTAAGAGATTAATTCAAGATCCAATAAAATAGGAAACAGGAAAATTTGGTTCCAAAAGAAATATAGGCTACAGCTTCCCCCCCCCAAGCTATTAGACACTCTAATTCATCCTCAGCACTGCTCCAGTGACGATAGTTTATTTCTGTTACCATTTTTCATAACTGAGTGGGGTGTAACCCTCCTTTTGCCCGATGCAAGCTGGGATTGGCTCCAGCCCCACGCGACCCTGTACGCACGATATGCGGTTGAAAATGGATGGATGGCTGTGGCTATGTAGCAGAAGGGAGTTACAAAACTCAATTTCACTCTACAGCTTGTTGTATTGTGACAAAAGAAAACCTACCTACGTACATACCTAAATATCATAGGCTATATATATTTTTAGAACTTTATAACAAAGCACAGTTTTCTTTTTTAGGCAATACAATGTTGTATCTAAAGCTATTCCTTAAGGATTGATCCAGCTTATAAATAAAACAAATTAATAGTAATCGACCATGTTTGTATCAAAATAAATGGTCAAGCTATTGAAATAGTGAAGTCCACTCAATTCCTCTTGGTATATATTGATGAGTTTATAAACTTTAAGGTTCAATTTGATGAACTGTTGGGGGGGAAATGGCCAAATAAGACTTTTTCTTCTATTCAAAGCACTCATAACTTCATACAAGTCTTTATTTGAGCCTCACCCACATTACTGTGATGTCATTTGGTGCAATATATTTCAAAGTTACCAAGTGAAACTACAGATTTTACAGAGGAAAGTTACACGTGTCGTTTTATCTTCCACAGATACAGTCATCTGAAGCTTACTTAATGTTAGTTTCTGTTTGAGCACTTAGGCTCAGTGTATAAATGTGAGTGAATGGTGAATGCAGATGTAGTGTAAAAGCGTTTTGAGTGGTCAAAAAGACTAGAAAGGCGCTATACAAATACGGAATATTTACATTTACTATAAAATCTTTGTCTGTTTCAGCTTTCAAAAAGAGCTGAAGACTAAACTTTAAATTATCCACATTGTGACATATATAATAATATACTTCATGTACATTTACCTGACTGTTGTGTTTTTACTGAACATTTCTATAAGCTGCTCCTTTTACCACCTTTAAATCACATTGTTTATCTAATTTTCTACAAGAATGACCTCATCTTTATTTTATTTTCATGTATTTTGATGTTGTAATTATTTCTTTCAAACACTATTTTGATACTTCAGTCAGGCTGAGGAGAGAGGCTGGGCTCTGTGTACTTTCAGCCCTTCAACTTCTCAGGCAGGGTTTCAGGGAAGTGAACGAGAATCAGTTTCAGACGTAACGACACTCCCTCCTGACCTGCAACAACCCTGTTCCTGCCGTTCCCCATCACCTGACTGCGTAACTCACCTGTTCCTACTTGCCTCATTAGCCATGCAGTATTTGTACATGCCCAAGTTAGTATTTGTTTGTCTATCTGCTTTATCTGAGTCTTTACACAAGGTCTATTTCTGTGTACTGGCTACTTGGATTTCACGGATTATCGACTCCAAAATTGTAGGTTTTAAAATGTATCAGCGAACTCGTGATGCACCGCACTCTGCGTACATGTATCATTGGAAAATTAGGAGATGAGAGACAGAAACTGGAGGGTTTTGTATCTTTTAACTTTTTGCAAGTTAAACTATTATAAAAAGGTATATCTACACAAAGACATTCACATACAGATACATATACTCTGACATACATGAATTTAAGCAAGTAAGTTCATTTATATAGAGAGAAGATGCAAATACAAGTACAAAGATGCATAAAGTGAAAACCGACAAAAAGACAAGATAAATAAAGTTCTACTCATGTGTTCAACCTGTTAAAAGTTTTTATTTGCATTATGCTCCTTTCTCTCTTATTTGTGAGGATACTATATTTATATTGTCATATTATTTGGTATGGTACTAGCCTTTGTTACCTTAAATACCCAATTGTGAGTGTAATGGTCTGGTAATTAAAATGTACATGTTCTGCATCATTTGGATAATTGTGTTCATAAATATCCTTCAATTTATAACAGATTTAGAGTGATTTATTTCAAATACATTATCTGTCTAGCCCAATCGATTCAATCGTCCTCTAAAACTATTAAAACAACAGAATTTTCTCAAAAATTAGACCACCAGGAGGGAGATGTACGGTTGCCTCCAAAACCGCTCCAACATAGCAGCAAAGAAATGTTCTCCATATAGGTGATTATTCTAATGAATGCTAATTATTGTAATTGCCCAGCATCTGCAAGTTAGCATCCAGCAGTATCTAACTGCTGGGGACCCACACGCTACATTTCTAACATAAAACCTTGGGGTATACTGAACAAGTAGACTAATATGGGCATCAAATGCCAGAAATATTGCTAACAATTAAAACAAAGCCAGTCATTGTAATCCAGACGTAACCCACAGTTTACAAATTCACAAGTTAAAAAGTGTAGTTTGGTGAGCTTCTCTACGTATAGATTTGTAGGTGTCTGAGGTGCTGCGTGTTATCAATACAGAGCGAAATGTGACACACGTTGGGTCAGCAGTCCTGCGGGAGCCCAGTACTCATGTTAACCATGCTGACCCGTCATTAGGCCCTGCAGCGGGCGTGCAGTCATAAACGTACTGCGTCACCTGACCTGCCTGTAAGCTGCTGTTTACTCACCAGAGCAAAGAGCAGATGCTCAGCAGCTTAACCTGCTTGGGCTGAGCTACGTTAGCTGGCCTTACTTAGGTGGTATCATATCACCCGCTCAGCAGTCCAGCTGATCTCCACTAGTTATATCAGAAAACCTCTCTGACCTACTTGAGCTTGAATCTTATGCTCACCTCAGCAGAAAGCAGTTCAGCTGGTCTTATCAAAACTGGTTAGCAACCCCTCTGTGGTATGAGGAACCTTTCATAAACCGGTTGACCTGTGTAATTAATAAGTTGTGTGAGTGTAAGACAGCGGAGTAAAAAATAAATGTCCTAAACTGAGAAACACGTTGATTATATACAGAGTGAACACAGCCTGGCCATAGAGAAGGGTCGCCACAGACAGAGCAGAGACTCAGAGGTGCACCTCATGTCCTCTGTGACGGAAAGGCAAGAGGACTTTGAACCCGGGTCTACAGGATACCAAACATGCAACTTGACTGCAATGCCAAAGACTCGTTGGTATGGCAGGCACAGCGTGTACTTAACCATAGTGACGCCGGTCCATCACATCCTCAATACAAAACTTGATGAGAAAAACACATGCACAAATACCAAATAATTGCAACAAAAATTGTGTCTTCAAACTGAGAACAATCAGTGGAAACTCAGACTTATATAAAAAAATTGTTTATAAAACAAATACTGTGATATTATCACATTATTATTGTTTGTTATTTTAATAATTGTTTTTTGTTTAACATATTTTTAATGTAAGATATATTTAGTTTGTTCCTCTTTTTTAAAAATTTTATTTTACTGTTTTTTTATTTGACTTTCTGATTTGGCTTCACCTAAACATAAAAAAAAATAAAAAGCATACATAAAGCATACAGATCTTAACAGCAGAGGAAAGTGGGTCATCACTGTGGAAACATCAATGTTTGATTAAGACTTGTCTGTATTGACCCAGGATACGTTTTAACGTTTGACCTTGCTGAAGAACCCTCTGTAACGACTCCTTTATGTGTCATATTAGATTTTCTCACTTCCATAAACACATTTCTTGAGATACTGTCTCTTTTTCTCAAAACTCTAAACACAAGTGCATAAATTCTCACCCAATTACCTCCAAAACTTTATATTTTCAGGTCAAAATGAAACACTCCACTGAAAACCATTTCATATTTGCCCCCAGACACACAACAGCACAATCTTACACACTGCTGAGATAAATTCAAAACACCACATAAACCGGTTCTGAGGAATGTTGCTTGTGGTTCTCACCTCAAAAACCTTTTCACATGATTTACACAACAAAAGACACAACTAATGTAAACATTTGCACATTTTTATTCCTTCATGTCCTAAACAGCACAACACACCAAACAACAAAAACATTATTGTGCTGCGGCATCACGTCTTTGGTCTGCGACAGGCCAGAGAATCTCCTCCTGTCAGCTGGATCCATTGTTCCAACACAGGGTGAACTGACCGTGGCCCTTCTTATCTACGGTTACTATTGACTCTTCTGATTGGTGTGTGATGACACTTTGTTTTCACCTGGGTAGTTGTTTGCTAATTGAGCTCAAATTTTTCAGAACATTGTTAACCAATTATGCTTTTAAGGAGTGATGGGGACAAAATCAGCCATTAAAAATAAAAATAAAAAGTGGTGTAAACGACACCTGACAGTTATTTTGAAGCGTGTAGTCGCCATGTACAACCTTGTATTGTACTACTGCCCTATTACTGTATTTCATCACCCGTCTGCACAAGAGCCATTCACACACACGTCCCCATCACTTTTTAAAAGCCTAATTTGTTAACACGGTTCTGGGGAAAAAAAATAAAAAAAAGCTTGCTCTAATAAAAGTTCAGTGACAAATAAAAACTGCTTTGATAAAAGGTTTATTTGCACACTAAGAAAACATGCAGTACAATTTAAATATAAAACAAATGTGCATTGTACAAATAAAGTTACAAAAGCTAACCAAAAACAATTACTGCATTATATTTCATTATCTTCTAATATTTTGAAAAGTCACCTGACTTTTGTGTTTCCTTTTACATAAATAGACATTCCACCAGAAATTGGTGCAGAAAATTTCACCAGAATGCAGAAAATAACGTGTTTAATGCTCAACATCTACCGGGGAAGGACCCTCAGACCACCCACTCATACATTTCTGCATTATTTATTCTGAAATGGTATTGAAATATCTGGTCTTGTTCTCGTGACCTGAATATTGAGCATCGTGAGCGAAAAGTGTAATCTGCACACCGCTAATGCGTCCCCACCACCTTTCAACACAAAGTGACGCCCTTGCTGTATGAATGTAAATACACACAAACAAAAAAACTAAACTGAGCAATAAAAAGAAGAGACATTTATAGACAAAACATCAAAATCTTTAATGAAGGGTGGGGGGTGGGGGGCATTGTACAAAGGGTGAGACTGTAGCAAGCGTACCACTGGTAGTCACAGGAGCAATCTGGAGAATACTGGACACATCCAAGCACTCAGCAGAGCAACGCGCCACCTTAACAGCTAACCAGCAATACTCAACTGCTACACAACTGCGCCTAGTGCACAAAAAAATAAAAAAATACAAGCAGGATTAGGATAAAAAATAATATTCATAAGGAACAAAAACACCAGAGTCCTGTAAAATTAAACATTCAAGCAGATGCCTTAAAATCCTCTGACTGTTACATCACGGGTCCATATGCAGGTACACTGAACATGTTTAGACACAGGAGTTAAAATGATCTGCTGTCCCCCGTCCAACAAAAAGACACCCTGAGCTGCGGGAATTATAAAGACTGCAAGGAGGCAGATAACATGACGTCTGAGGGATTACTTCAGTTTAACAAAATGTTCATTATGCGATAACGGTAATATGAGCAAAGTTGGTAAAAAGCTGGTGTGGATGTTTTTTTTTTGTTTTTTTAAATCTCATGCTGAACAAACAAAAAGCCCTGATGTGTCCAACTGTCCTGACTTTGTGTGTTAACGCCACAGGCCTGTATCATGAAGCGAGATTAAATCGGTTAGCCGGCAAACTTTGGCTTCAAATCACCAGGATACAGCGTGACATGGACAATAACACAAATAACCATAAAGCAGTACTGGTATCAACAAGACCTCAGTCAGTCTAATGATTTATTTATTAGCATCACAAGATAATCATCAGTCACTACTTTGATAATTGTTTAAGTCGTGTGCCATCGATTATTCAGGATCAATGTGAGGTTTAGCAAAGCCAAAGAAAGCCAGACCGCGTTCTCTCGCGTCTTGATGCAGGCCTTGTGGAGAAGAACTTAAAAAGGGGAGCAATCTAAACGTGAACATTACTTTATATATGTTTATTATCCCGTGTGATCGTTACAAAAAGCAGGTCAGAACAGATTGACCGGATTATTAAAATCATAAACATCTCATGAAGAACAAATAAAAATCACAGCACATCAGTGAAATGGAACAAAAAAAAAAAAAAAAAAAAGCCCTTCTGTGGCCAAATTAATTAAAACAAAGCAAAGCATGGAAGACACAATAATAACCTTTGACAGCAGGACACTGTTGCTCGCGTGGGATCCAGTCTGGAACATGATGTTCTGAAGTCTTCACCTGGAAACTGTCAAAAGAGGAACAGTTAGGATCTTTTCATTACTTGGTAAACGGGCTTTGCAAATCCCCCCCAGAACACATTATGTCGCCTCGGACTGATACCACTCAGCTGGCTTCAATTAAAACTGATTTTAATGTAACATTTAGATCCAAAGAAATTGATTATTAGAATTAACTCATATCCTAATTTCAACTTCTGGCTGTAATCACACCGGACACCACTTGTTTTTTTAAGCCATGCATTTTATTCGCTTTCAATCGGTATTATTTGTGCATTTTGTGCCTTCATTAGAAGGCAGAAAATTATAGTGGGGGTGCATGTGCAACAAAAGGTCCTCCACTGCAGAGAAGTTTTAACATTTATTCCATAAAACTTAATAGCCGCTAGGGCCGGACGATTTCACCAAAAATCTAAATCACGATTAATTGAACATTTCATCTGGATTACGATTATTGAACGCTACATATTTCACTGACAAGGTTTGTACTGTAAATATGTTAAATTGCGCTTTGCTAGCTTCCTCTCCTCTTTCATCAGGACATCTACGTGACGGGTGCCGTTATCAGAGCAGCGGAGTCAGCAAGCGAATGACAGAGCGAGCGGCAGGAAGTGACGCTGAAAGCGAGCGAGGAGTAAATGTTCAGTGTAGGTCACAGAGTTTCTCAGCTTTTCAAATCTTTTTCAGGTTGTAAAGTAAATAACTGTGATTTGGGGACAAATCAAAGACATCTTGGGCTATGGACACTTGTGATGGGCATTTTCAGTATTTTCTGAGAGACCAAACGATTAAACAAACATAAATCAGCAGATTAAATTGATAAAGATAAGAGTGCAGCCCGACTCACAAGCCCATGTTTCACTACAAGATTTAAATCAGGACACTGAATAACTGAGCCCTGTAGCTGCAATAATCATTGATCAGGAAGCAATTTAGATAATTCAAAAGATGACAAAGGCGGGGAATTTAAAACGACTTGAGCTTTGGTAAATAATTGATGTGTGCCAGACCACAATCAGTAAAACTACTGAATTGCTTCACGAGGCTGGCGCCTTTCCAGGAACTCCTATCGACATGTTACACACCGACTAACAGCATTAATTTACTCTTAAGGCCTATCTGATGACGGCCTTCACTAAATTCTTAAAAAAAAAAAAATGTTTTAATTGGAGACGTATTGAAAATGTGGTACAAAAATAGGAACAAACAAAGTGGGACTGACATGGGAGTAGAGTTGGACAAACCTCAGCGCCCCCCGTCCTGGAGGACAGCTTTATGTCCAGTGGGCGGACAGACAGACGTACCTCAACACCAAACCCCAACTCTGACTGCCTCCACCCTGCCGCACAGAAACCCTCACCAGCAGCAGGCGGCCCGTGGGCAGCTCACCACACACCTTCTAACTGCTCATACTGCCTCAGCTCTGCTCAAACTCCACTTTAGCAAACAGGATGCCGCAGCTTGGGAAGGAGAAAATTCCAGATTGGGTTTACCGTCAGAACTGTTCTCTTAAAAAAACACTTCTTAGTATTCAGTGAAAATTATGAGCTTGTATGACAGAAAATGAAACTATGCAAATCGTTCTCACTCCTGAGTCCTCACACATGGACGCACCGGGAAGCCCCTTAGAGTCATAGTGCATCACTGGTGTAGCGTGGTTTCAGTGATCGTTTCCAGTGTGAAAAAAACTCTATGCTTTTTTATCTTACCCCTAAACCTAACCAAAAACTTTGTGGCGCCTAAACCTAACCAAAAACTTTGTGGCGCCTAAACCTAACCAAAAACTTTGTGGCGCCTAAACCTTTTTCCCCAATGTTAACTAGAAGACCTTTTTAAAAAGTTGCATATTTATTGTTGCTAACTCGACCACGGAGCTCTACACATCCAAAACAACGCTAAAGGGGTACCCATGTTGTCAATAAGTGACGCCAAGGGGTCTTGACCAAGCGTCCACATGTGACGAGATGGGAGTGAGATTGTGTTGCAGTTCAAGTTTGCAGGGAGGGGAAAAGACTCCCACTGTGTATCTTTACAGGGGATAATAAAAAATAGATTTGTTAATGAGTAAACCAAGATTTTAGTTTTAAGAGCCAACTGGTCCAGCTCTAAAATAATCTTCATAATGATGAATACCTTCTGAATTGGCTGCTTAAGGGAGTAAACTTACCAGCTACAGCCAAATTTAAACTAGACCATGTCTCACCGTGGGACTAACAGAAACACAACAGACACTGGAAACAACAAAGTTCTTACTGCCTGTGCAACAGCAACAACTCACCTCCTGCTGACATGCTGAGCTCTACGGGGTTTCGCCTCCATTTTCTGCCGCCGTCTTCGGTGGGCTTTTAGACATCGACCGGGACCCTCTTTTGGAGGAAGGGGTGCGGCTTCTGGATCTGGACTTGGACTTGGATTTGGATTTAGACTTTGACTTGGATTTGGACTGGCCCCTGGATCTAGATCTGGAACGAGATGGGGACTTGGCAGCGGCCTTCTTGTTCCTGGGAGAATGAGACTTTGATCGGGAGTAGGACCGGGACCTGGATCTGCTGTAGCGGGACCGGCTTCGGGAACGAGAGCGGCTCCTGCTGCGGGATCGGCTGCGTCTTCTGTGTCTCGGACTGGGGGAAGAGCTGAATACATTCAGTGCGTTGAGTTATCATTGAAAATATCAAAAGCAGCAGCACTGAACTGAGGAAAATATGACCTGCAATAGCAGCCATGAATGGACTATTTTGAACCAGAAAAATAAATATAAATTATATATATTACACACACACACATTAAATGTGTTTTTGAATTAAAGGATTAAAGATACTATATCCTAAAGAATACCAACTAAAAAAGCTTCTGTTATTGAAAAAGTCTTATAGAAACAAGCAGCCGCGATCCAAAACAGGAAGAGGCTGAAACGTAACAAAATTACTGCAAGAAAAGTTCTCATTTAAAGTTATGGAACCTCGTGTTTTCCCGGTTAGGTCTGGTTAAGAACGGGGGAAATCTGAGATGTTAAAGTTGTGTTAACATACTCACACCACGCCGAAAAGCTTTGTTTGCTGTACTGGATCTGTGCAGGATCGTAAAAGCTACTTGTGTAATGTGTATTGCTCAATAGACCGAGGCCACCTAGAATAGGCAAATTTTTGAATGGAGTCTGGCGAGTGATCACGTCCGTTACGTTACAGCTAAAAAGGGCTATCCAGGTAGCTATAACGAGCTTATCTTACCTTCTGCTTCGGCGTCCATGGCCGCCATGCCTCCTTGTTGGCCCTCCTCGCCGCCCTCCACCACCGCCGCCGCCGCCGCTCCCGTGGTGGGAATCCGGGGGTCTTCCGTACCGGGCCATCTGGACCCGCAGCTCCCGCCCATCGAGGAGCGCGCCGTCCATGGCGTCCATCGCGTCCTCGGCGTCCCTTTTGTCGTGGAAGCGCACAAACGCGAATCCGCGGCTCTCCTTCGTGTAGCGGTCCCGGGGGATGTACACGTCCCCGACCCGGCCGTACTTCTCGAACACGCGTCTCAGGGTCTCGGGCGAGGTTCGGTACGTTAAGTTGTCCACTTTGAGGGAAGTCATGCCGTCGACGTCTGGCGGAGGCCTACCGTAATTCATGGCCATTCTCCCGCGAGGCCTTGCAGCCTTCCTGAAAACAGTTTATATCGCGGCTACGACGGAGCCTACCTGCCTTCACAAGTCCGCACACAAACGCGAGGGGGTAATTCAAACCGAATCGTCTTGCCTGTATGGGGTTTGAAAGGGCTGCACAATCGTAAAAGATGCGTGGCTGCTTCCCGCACAAACCCGCCTCGCCTGAAACGACTGCGACTGCTCCGAAAACCAGCGAGGTAAACTTCTTCCTCTTCTACGGGATTAGACGCTGCCCCGCTTCCTGTTTGCCGCACTGGCGCCGCCTGGTGGATTCACTATTTCTTCCTCCGCCGTTTGTTGTTCACGTTTTCTCTCATTTTTTCTTCTAAGGATGTAATATTACTATGACAACGGTAAGGCCAAGTCTCTAATTTCGTGATTAATGTGATTAATTAATTAATTATTTTCATTCATAAGCAGACATTCTTAGGATCTCATCCCCTCTATTTTTGGCCGAGTTTAAGTCACTTCACAAATCCCCTTTCCCTGAGAAACAATAAGAGAAGCAACAGATTTATAAAATGTATTTGATGAGCTTCTTTGATACCATAACACTATTACTTTATCCTTCATCTATTGTCACTGTAGAATGAATTTACCCCTTTTGTATCCTGAATTTGTTCATTTCTTCACTTTTTCTACAGTTGTAAGCTCTCCGATGAGGATCAGAGAGTTTGTTTATGTTCGTCCTTTTCGTGTATGTATTTATATGGTATGTACTGGCTCTCTGATATTGTGTTGTGTATCCTGTATTTGTCTGGCTGTTGTTGTAATGATGAATAAAGTTTGTAAATCAAAAATGCCAATAACACTTGACTATATCCTTTTAGGTTATCCAGTACTCTGTACGTATTCCATCAGATTATTCATTTTGTTCCAGCTATCCACAGTACACAGTACACAGATTAAAAAACAGTTTCTCCAGTTAATTTTTACTCAGTTTTCCCATAATAAGCTCAAGATAATAAAAGATTTCTTAAAGATAATTTCAGTATGGTTTTCAGGGTTATGAGTTTGATCCTCGCTTAAGACCAATGAATCTCTTAATAACAACTTTTCTGAAGAGGATAGTAAAAAACACACAAAAAAAGAAAAAAAATCCATTGAGAGCAGGATTTAAACACAAACCTTGGATTATGAGTGCAGTGCTCTACAACTAGGCCAGCCAGTGACACCTATCTGAAATTCTCCTAAAGAAATGCTCCTGCCGACCCGTGTATTTAGCTTTGGTTTGATATATCGAGATCACGAGAAAATTATGCCGTTATCACGAAAAAATGGAGTAAAACATTTTTTTTGAATCGATGGCCGCTTAGGGCTTCTGTAGAGATCAACCATGTGGCTGGATGACATATTGATGGACATACATTAAAATTCACAATAGTAATTTCCTCTGCCATAGATTTAAATTCATCTGCAAAGATTGTTTTGACCCTTCTTGCTGTTTCCATGGTGGATTTACTTTAACTGCGTTTTGACAATAAAAACACCAACACGCAAACAAAACAAAACGCTTTTTATTTTATTTACTGTGCGGGGAGGTATTATTTGGCACTGTTTCATTAGTTTGAATGCATGTATTAATAGTTTTTTTGTATTCAGGTGTTGGCTGTGGCCGAAAAGTCTTGTTTTTTGCTCAGGAAGGTTCCTCACTGAGTGAAGTGAACCGGAAGTATTTCAGTGGCAGCCATGATGGGAGCTGGTCGAATTCTCTAAAAGCTTAGTAAAGGTGCCTCAATGCTTCCTTTCATATCTCCTTTAGCATAGGGTAGACCGGACCATCCTTTATGAAAGGAAAGGAGATAAATACGTCCCACAATTCCTTGCGGTGGCAACATTTAAAGCGGTGCACGTTCTCAAACTCAAACAATAAAATCCATCAACCACATTTAGCAAAATCCCTGCAATACAGACGCACATTATGATTCTTGAATAAGACTCTCACAATTTCCTTCTTTCTTTTGGTTTGTCTTCTTTTGGCTTTGCTGTAATCTGATGCTGTTTCAACACCGTTTTAATAAAAATCACAGACAGTTAAGCCTTTTCTCTCCTTTGCCATAACTCTCTAAGATGCATATGTCTTGAACTGTCAACAATAACTGCAACATGCGAGCTGTGTTACTGGTCATGTAAAGTCTGGTCATGTAAAGTGATCAAAGTGAGGATAATGTTGCAGCGTGTAGGTTCGTGTTATGTATCACCAGCCTTCAGCACTATCATTACTTCAGTCACAAATGCTGACGCCCTTGCCTTACTGAAGGCTGGATGACCTCTAGAGTAGCCTAAATCTAATGTATTATTTCTTTGTCTTCCACACATTCATCTATTTGTGGCGACCTGCCCACATTATCAACGCTGACCGCCACGGCGTCCTGTCTTTGGTCTGACAGACCAGAGATTCTTGTTCTCCACACGCCTCCTCCTCCTCCCTCCTCATATTCCTCCTATCCCATCTCCTCCGTCAACTCCTACTGTTCCTCTTCCTTCACCTCTTCCTCCTCTCCACACTGCTCTTCCTCCTCCTCTCTGGTGTCCTACACCTCTTACTTCAGGTTTCTCTGGATCCATTGTTCCAAAACTGGATGAACTGACTCCGGCCCTTTTATCTATCTGTTGAAGCTTCTGATTGGTGTGTTGTCAGTTTTGACTGTTTGTGTTTCCACTTGGGTGTTTCCAACCTTTTTTGTAGTCCATCTTCAGAACATTGTAGTTTCGTCACTGCAGGTCACGTCAGTAACATCCGCCGTCGGATTCTCTGAGCCCCGAGATCCTCTTTTCCTAAGTCCTTCACATCTTTCCTTCACCTCATGATGTTTTCCATTGATGTCAAGGAAAGGTGGTTAGTGAAGGAGATTTTTTTTCTTACTTTTCGACCTCAGCCATTGTCTTATTTTGGACCGGAAGTAGCTTTACTTGTAGTGTTAGCTTAAAAAATATGAAACACTTATGCAATACACTATTTAGAATAAATATAGTGTTATTATCAAACTAACAAACGTATTTTAGAATGTGTTACTGCCTTTAAATGAAGTAAATTACCAAAAAATCTTTTTTTTAAAAGAGCCCGGAAGTAGAATGTAGTTCCCATGAACAGATTTAAACTAAACTGGATGGGTTTAATCAGATTCGCTGTCAGTGAGTTTCCGCTGAGCTGAGCGTTTGTAGATCGATGATTTATTGCTAGCTGGTCACAGTCAGCTGATTCATTCACATGACAACCCTGTCTAGTTTCGGTTAAGTCCTGTTTACCGGTGCTGTGAAAGTTAGTCCGGAGAATCTGTTTTACAAGACGGAAACCATCATGTTAAAGTTAGTTTAGGAACCGCACGGAGAAGATAAATGGCTAAAGAGACCCGACGTCCGTCAGAGAGCTAACTCTGTTACTGTAACACACCGAGACGGCACAAAGAGGGTTAGCTAAACTGCCTCAGCATCGTTGGTAAGTTGTTTTATTTTGCTTTTCAATCCTACAGTTGTTTTCTTAAGCTTGACGTTACACAAAAGGAAAGACACACATGTCTCTTGTCATTGTGTTGATCTTTTCCTCTTTCTTCGGTTTAATCCATCAGTTAAATGCCTCTTTGCTTATAGGAAGACTTCATATTTGCACATGTTTACGTCTTATGGCAATCCAAATCATCTAATTTATAATTCGGCATACAATTCATTAACCAAACAGCACTTATTTTAAGGCAGGCTAACTCTCTAGACCGTCATTTCTAGGCTGTCATCCACCAAAACATGCCTGGACTGGTAGCGGCGTGCGGTGGGAAACAGTTACAAAAAATATAATTTTATCTAAATAAAGTTGCTGTTGTGTAGATCTATTGTATGCCGAAGTGATAATGTATGATGTGAAAGCATAAATCTCGGGAAGGATTTGTGACTTGTCATAGTCTTTTAACTTTGTACGCGTTTGTGTTAAAACAACAAATTATTGAATTAAGTTTGGTTATAAAAAGAGGAAGCATAAGCTATTTTTCAATGAATGTTGCAGTGTGTGCATTAATGATGCTTGAATATCACACACACTTCTGATTTCCACTTCTCTTCTTCTATTCTCAGATGTGCTGTTCACTCCAGTAGATTTTTTTTGTATTAACTTCCTCAAGGAATTTACCAAAATCCTGCAAAATGACTCCAGAAGGGAAAAAGCTGGTTAACATCATTATCCTAGGCTTCGGCTTTATGTTCATGTTCACTGCTTTCCAAACATGCGGTAATATAGAGGTAGGTTGGATTTACTGAGGCACATTCCAGATTGATCGCATGTAACTTCAGATAATATACCGATCAGCCTCTTTCTTCATCTTTACAGCAAACAGTTATCAAGAGCTTCAACAGCACTGAGTTCCACGGTAGCGGGTACACAAGGTAAACTGTTTGTATCCTTTACAGCCTGTTTTCTATCTGATGCCCCAGTACACAATATATAGACTATGCAATTGTTAGCCTGAGCACATAATGCTGTAGATTCATTCATTGATGCGGACCCCGTGGCTCAGTCTGTAATCAAATCTGTTGCACTCCAAAGTCCTTGGAGGATAATTAAATCTTAGGTTAACTATTTTAGGAAAATGCTGTCCACATGTTGGCAAGAGTCTGAACCCAGACAGTGAGCCCCAAATGGCTGCCGATGGTCAGGCCTATTTAATCTTGCAAAGTTCACTCCAGTTTGCACCCGTCAGGGTTTCAGCAGGAAACATATTACAGGATCCTGCAACTCAAGCAAACGAAGTCTTAAAAAGAAACCCTCCCAAAAAATGCACCAGTTGTAGGAAGTTGTCCACGGGCTGGATAGTGTACACCAGTGGTTCTCAAAAGTTTATGCCCCCCAACCCGAGCAAAAGTGGATTTAATTTTTTAGACGATTCAGGTTAGCAAAATAACCTTGTTGGCATCGGAGCGTTTTTGTTTATTTTTCTTTCACCACATGAATCATATTCATCCTTCTTCCACGACCCCCCTGAAGTGGCCCTACGCCCCCGAAGTTTGAGAACCACTAGTGTACACATTGTCCATTACTGCACCCATTAACTGTCCCGCTATCTGTCTCTTGCAGCATGGCCATCATCTATGGCGTTTTCTCTGCATCCAACCTGATCGCCCCGTCAGTAGTAACGGTCATCGGACCGCAGCTGTCAATGTTTTTTAGTGGGCTTTTGTACAGGTAAACCAGCACTCACTAACACACCTCCTGCCCCATCTTTTTAACCCAAATTCAGGCTTCTAATGTCTCCTAATGTTGTCTTGTGCAGCGGCTACATTGCTATGTTCATTTACCCGTACACGTGGAGCTTCTACACTGCGTCTGTGTTGGTTGGAATAGGAGCAGCAGGTAAACAGACATTATCTAGTGGACTGATTTCTACCCAGGGAATACGTCTCCTCCACGTTTCCAATCTTTCCTCTTTGTGTTTTAGTCTTGTGGACTGCTCAGGGGAACGTTCTTGCCATCAACTCCACTGAAAACACAATTGGAAGAAATAGCGGCATATTTTGGGCACTGCTGCAGTTCAGGTGAAGCTTCTGTTTTGGGCCAACTTAATGGAGAACTGTGTTGTTTGGATTGTTTTTAACATCCCTCATCTCTCTGCAGCTTATTCTTTGGAAACATTTACATATACTTTGCCTGGCATGGACACACTCACATAACAGGTAGGAAGGAAGCTGTGCTTAAGAAAATCTCTCCCTCACACGTATGCGTCACAGAGTTCAGTTCCCATGCAGACTTCTCATGTGAAGTTTCATTTTAAGCATGTGACTCATGTTGTGTGTCTCAGACAAGGACCGTCAGACGGTGTTCATCTCCCTCACCGTGATCAGTCTGGTGGGTTGCTTCCTCTTCTTCTTGATCCGGAAGCCGGACCCTGAACCGGCTGCCTCTGAGGCGTCGGAGTCGCTGCTGCAGGCGGAGTCGTCCGAGAGCGGCTCCACAGCCAGGTGAGTGTTATCAGGGCTCCCATGAGTCCTGGAAAACCTGCAGTTAAGCCACTGTATTTCACTTATGAGTCTTGAACAGGTTCTGGAAAAATTCATCAAACAGTCCTGGAGAAAACATTGAGTTTTTAATGCGCAACTAAATTATTTCCATTTAAGGAACATCATACTAACATCAGTAAAGTAACAGATCTACGTGTAACATTATAGAGACTAATACGACCAGCAATACGACTTGTAAGATCTATTGGAGTGAATTGCGTCAATGGGGTAAATACCTAGGGGAAGAAGTAAGAGTTAACAAAATGGCGCCATCAAGACAAGTGAGTTGTAAGGTGATAGAGGAAGCAGAGCACAGGAAGTGCATGTTAGGGGTTAGAGGTGTTTTAAGAGGAAGTGTTCTCCGAAGAGCTTTATGAGAGCTTGTGTTTTGTTACATGAGAATATTAAGTATCATTAAAGGGGAAAGATTATGTTTGCAGCGCGACGTCCTTATGAGGCTCATACAGAGCAAAGCATGTACAAGAACTTCCTTATTTAACATCAATAAGCAGTAATTAGGAGGTTTTTGAAGGAAAACTCTTAGTTATTGGCCTAGTAGTTGTTGTAAGGCATTAATAAGTGCTTTATTATGACTGATGAAGAGGCAATATGCTACTAATATGCACACTAATAATCCAATCGGATCCATTTTTAATTATATAGCATATTTTAAAGTCCAGGTTTACAAAGTGCTGCGCAAGGAATAAAACTCAGATAAAAGCATAAAAAACACACAAACGAATGGTTCAGGAACAATTCAAAGGCAACAACAGAAGACCACACGGCCCTCTAAAAGGACGGTGGGGGCCATTTTGACCTGTGGAAGTAGCTCATTCCATAGTTCAGGGGCCTCGGCTGAAAAAGCCGATCAGTGGACCCTGAGATATAACGTGGACGGATTGTAGCCGCGGTCAGCAGTGGAGCAGTACAGGACAGGAGGCAGGTGACCTTCTGGCTGCAGATGCTGTCTTTTGTTGTCATTTTCCACATTTCTCTTTGAAACCGCTTTGATTCAGTTCAGGGACGAGCTGGAAGGTGAAAGGAAAATGTCCAGGGAGAAATGTGAGCCTGCCAAAAGGTCGAGGGACGGACAGAGTGCTTTTAAAGGTCCAACAATTCTGTACAATTGTACAGAATTTCAATATAAGATCCACAACTATGTTTTCAGTGGCGTATAAAGACGTCACATAATGAACGTTGTGTTTTTGTGAATGTTTTTATTACCTTAGAATGAGACATTTCTGTCTACATAGACCGCGGGTCCTCTTAAGGGGACGTCACCATGTTGCACCACCATGTTTCTACAGTAGCCCAAACGGACAAACTGCCATACAGAGCGCATTTCATCACTACGTTGAATATGTAGTAGTAGTCTGGTTTATTAGAAGTAAAAAAAAGAAGTCCATGTAGAGTGAACTAGATGTCTGCGTGTTGTTTATTTGCTCTGATAATGCGTATGTCGGCGCAAATGTTGATTCCACATTCCGAATTAAGAGCACATGAACACACGCAGAAGTCGGAAGAACGACTTCCCGGGAACTTGGCAAATGGGACCGCCGGAGGAGCACGTGAATGCACCGTGAGCCGCTGGTTGCAGTTAGCAACTCTCACCACCAGATGCCACTAAAACTTACACACATTTAAGATGATGCAGTAATATCAGTATCTTAATGTCTTTATGACTTTCGCCCCCTCTCTCTGCAGCCCACCTCGCCCTGGTCTCTGCTCGCAAGCTCTGGACGCTTTTGGTAAGTTTTTACTAAAACAACCTCCACTTGGAGAAAACAGAACTGGCTCACGTGTTAACACCCAACCTTTTGTTTGTTTTGCAGTTAAAGCCTGTAAAATATTTTTCACCAAAGAGATGCTGCTGCTGAGCGTCTCCATAGGATACACAGGTGGGTGAGGGGAGAATAAGTTAAGGTGTGTTGTTGCAGGTGGAAGTCAAACTAAAATGCACGCATCTGCTCTGTCAGGCTTGGAGCTCACTTTTTACAGCGGGGTTTACGGGACGTGCATCGGCGCCATGACCCGGTTTGGCCAAGATGCGAAGGGTTTAATCGGCATCTCCGGCATTTTCATCGGCATCGGCGAGATCCTGGGTGAGTCCTTTGTTCCTTCTCCTTATATATGATGCAGTCTGTCACGAGGCAGCAGCTCATTTATTTCCTCTCTCTCTCTCTCTGCTCTGTCATTGGCTAGGAGGGGGCGTGTTTGGGATGCTGAACAAGTGCAACCGGTTTGGGAGGAACCCGGTAGTGCTGCTGGGCCTCATCACTCACTTCGTCGCCTTTTACCTGATTTTCCTTAACATTGCCAGCGACGCTCCGATAGCCCCGGAGGCGGGAACAGACCTGCAGGCCTACATCACCCCCAGGTACAAAGACCACAGCCGGGGGGGTTTCACAAAGCAGGATTACCAGTTAGATCAGGATCCCTTGAGAAATTCAAGATTGTGTTACTATTGGAATCACTGAACAAATTGAAGTTTGGAGCACAGAAGTCTAAAACTAGACCAGAGAATCAGTTTTATAAAGAAGGTTTAAATAAGTCTGTTCCTCCAGGCTAGTCTTGTCCTGGTCTTGTCCTGGTCTTGTCCTGGTCTTGTCCTGGTCTTGTCCTGGTCTTGTCCTGGTCTTGTCCTGGTCTTGTCTTGGTCATGTCCTGGTCAGACTGGTCATGTCCTGGTCAGACTGGTCATGTCCTGGTCATGTCCTGGTCATGTCCTGGTCATGTCCTGGTCATGTCCTGGTCATGTCCTGGTCTTGTCCTGGTCTTGTCTTGGTCTTGTCTTGGTCATGTCCTGGTCTTGTCCTGGTCTTGTCCTGGTCATGTCCTGGTCTTGTCTTGGTCATGTCCTGGTCAGACTGGTCATGTCCTGGTCAGACTGGTCATGTCCTGGTCATGTCCTGGTCTTGTCTTGGTCATGTCCTGGTCTTGTCTTGGTCATGTCCTGGTCAGACTGGTCATGTCCTGGTCAGACTGGTCATGTCCTGGTCATGTCCTGGTCTTGTCTTGGTCATGTCCTGGTCAGACTGGTCATGTCCTGGTCAGACTGGTCATGTCCTGGTCTTGTCCTGGTCATGTCCTGGTCTTGTCTTGGTCATGTCCTGGTCAGACTGGTCATGTCCTGGTCAGACTGGTCATGTCCTGGTCTTGTCTTGGTCATGTCCTGGTCATGTCCTGGTCATGTCCTGGTCATGTCCTGGTCAGACTGGTCATGTCCTGGTCTTGTCCTGGTCTTGTCCTGGTCTTGTCCTGGTCAGACTGGTCATGTCCTGGTCTTGTCTTGGTCATGTCCTGGTCATGTCCTGGTCATGTCCTGGTCATGTCCTGGTCAGACTGGTCATGTCCTGGTCTTGTCCTGGTCTTGTCCTGGTCTTGTCCTGGTCTTGTCCTGGTCAGACTGGTCATGTCCTGGTCTTGTCCTGGTCTTGTCATGTGAGCCGTAAAAAGTAAAATTACCTACAGTCCTGTTTTGTAAATTGATTTGATCTTTGCTTGATGTCTCAGGTAAGTTTCAGATTCAGGAACGAGTAGCTCTTGAGCTTGACTTCCTCTGATGTTATGAGCGTCATGAAACTGTTTAATCCTGGTTTAGAGGTTTTCTGATGTCTGGAATCTGTTTGTTCAGACTGAGTCTGGACCCAGCTGACAGGACTTGGTTACGTAATGTGTTTTTACGCTTTGCGCTTTTGTGGCTCAGTGTCGAGGTGGCGATGCTGTGCAGCTTCTTGCTCGGTTTGGGCGACAGCTGCTTCAACACTCAGCTCCTCAGCATCATCGGCTTCACGTTCCACGACAACAGTGCCCCCGCCTTCGCTGCCTTCAAGTTCATACAGGTGAGTCCAAAGACCAATTTATACGTCTGGGTCAGATCTACGCCGCAGCCCGCGCAAAAAAACTACAGGTCACAGTGACGTTTTCTAATGAATTACTCTTTGTATAAAACCCCAAAAGAGTTTGCTGTTGTACCGGACGCCATTCACAAATGTTATGTGATGTACTTATTTTAGGGTAACGCTGAGCCTCTTGTTTCTCCCTGTCTGTTGTCAAATAAAACCATAATAGGGAAAATGTCTTTTACTCAGCCCTTCAAACCGGAACAGAAGGACCAGGTCCCTCTTTCAAAAAGACATCATTACTGTCTAATAAGCAATCCATTACTGGGAAAGATTTGTTTAAAATGTCAAGTATGTCAGAGCGGCATGTCTCAAAATGTTATCACGATAATAAAATTTATATCGGTCGATATTGATAATTATCAGGATAAATGTCAAATCATTATTTCTTTCAAGTTTAAAGTACGGCTGGACAATAAAACATAAACTTTTAATTATCGCAATATGATTTTTTTTCAAAAACAATATAACAAATGTTCAATAAATATTCAATAAATGTTTGATTTTATTCACTTGAATAATACACTAATTAGGACTTATTTTGTTTACTTTTACTCGTGCATATTTGTTGACAAAGATTTTATCATAATTGTTTTGAATGTTCTGCCTCAGATTTGTGAAGTGATCCACTGTTTGGCCTCAAGTATTAACTATAAAGACGAGTTTAAACCACAATTAACCATCTGGTTTCTTCAACTTTCCCTCAGTAGCAAAAATCAGCCTTTAAACTCAAAAGAATTAACGATTTGATACTTATCGTGATGATTATCGAAAGATATGAAACTTTTTATCGTGATAACATTTTTGCCCATATCGTCCTAGTTTAAAGTTTGATTTTTGCTCCTGAGTGAAATTTTAAGTGGATCACTTCACAAATCTGAGGCAGAACATTCAGAACTATTAAGATAAAATCTGTTTCCAACAACTATGCACGAGTAAAATTAAGTAAAATCTTTTTTTTTTTCAATCCCTTTTCCTCAACAAAATAAACATCTAAATAGAAAATTTTGCGCTAATTCGTTCATGATTCCACTGATTTAAATTAAACATTTATTGAACATTTGTTGTTTTGTTATTGAGGAAAATTATATTGTGATAATTATCGTTATTGATTTATTGTCCAGCCCTAATGTCAAGCAGAACAAAGATACTTGATCACAAACAAACTTCTAGATGTCTGTTTCTAACCATCGGTGCTACTTAGTAAAACATTATTTGCGAAGACAAAGAAGTGACTTTGACATTAACTCTTCTCTTTCTGTGGACTAGATCGTGAAACAACAATAAACTTATTTTGGAGCCGTCCCCGTACTGTTACTGTTTGGAAAGACTTTACCGCCAAATAAATCTGCTGTAAGATTTCTGTCCAAAGATGTGCTGTTTGACTTTTATGAAGTCTGCGTTTTACAACAAAAACAATCTTATATCATAAGTCTTTTTTATATAAACACAATTTCCCTTTCACAAAAGTAAATTCTGTAACAGCAAACCTCTATTAAAAGTTTTTATGAATGAAATGCAACAATACATGCAAACTATTCAGCACTCTTCAAACGAAGCCTTAAAGACGTTTTCCTCTAAACCTCTGATATATATATTTATTTATTTTGTCATTGTACTGGATTTGAATTAAAGAATATGAGCGGAAATTTTCCTCCTACACATTTCCGGCTCATCTTTCTTCTGCTACCTCAACCGGTTCAAAGGTCGTACATACCGTCTCCTCTGACGCCTGCTCTTGTTTCTGCATTTTAGTAATTTCACTAAAAGTATCTGCTGTTCGACATGCATCAGCTCCAACTCCCAACACCATCCGCTCAGTTTCAGTCGCTAATATTTGTAGCAGCCTACACCAACAAAGAAGAAGAAGAAACTCAACATGTGACACAAACGCACAAGTATAAATGCTCACGACGTGTAAATGGGCCTTTTATTGTGTAGATATTTGGAGTACAAATGTATTTTTTCGAGGACCAGTTTCCCCCCGATCTGTTGTAACGTGTTGTTGTTTCTCTGCAGTCCATCATGGCCGCTCTGGCCTTCTTCTACAGTAACTACCTGCTGCTGCACTGGCAGCTGCTCATCCTGGTCGTGGTGGGTTTTCTGGGCACCGTGACCTTCTTTGTGGCCGAGGGCCGGGCCGAGTCCAGCAAGCGAGAATCGGACTACGACAGCATCTGACGTGGCGTCTGGTGAGGATGAGGAGGGCGCAGCTGGAGCTGTTTCACCCTCCACAGCTGGGAAAAAACTCTGACACTGACACTGGGGGTATCTGCCGTCTGGGTCTGTACGAAGCCCGGCGGTGGCTGCGGGAACCAAACTTTAATCTCACTCTCAACATCTCTCTGTACTTATTCAAACAGCATGAGGAGGTACTGTGTTACACACAAGATATATCTCATTGTGGTTCATTGTTGACCCCACTTCTATTATTTTAAGCACATACATTTAAAATGTATCTGGAGAAATCATGAAAACGTGCTTCAAACAGACTTCACTGAGGTTGATAGAGGTTGGTTAATCAAATAAAAAGCGGGTCCCACTGATCGTGTCTGTGTGAAGAGATCCTGGACAATAACACTGACTTTATTGTAGGTTTTACCACAAAAACTAGCGAAATTCTGTATTTTTCTTCTCGTGAAAAGTCCCATGAAAAGACCAAAACAGCGGTGAACGATTCAGTTCCTGTGTGTGTCTCACAGCCTGATGTCTCTTCTCCCTCTGAGCCGAAGAGCTCCTTTGTTCTCTAGAAACTATTAAAACCCATCAGAGAGCCTCGCTGCTGCACTGGGTCACACGTTTCTTCACCACCGTGAACACACACTTAGTAGTAGTTTATACCGACTCGGTCCCACGCACACACCGACCTGCCGCCTCAAACACTCACTAGAGCTCCACATGTGGATTCATCCACCGCTGAAAGTAGTCCCCAACAAATGCACTATTTCCTTGTGTTTGTTTGATAGAAACTACAGCGAGCAGCTGCCCTTTTTTTTTTTTTCTTCAGTAGGAACCAATGGGCTTGGAACTAAGAGCCACAGACAGGAAGTCAGGCTGCTTGGTCTTTTCATGGGATTTGGTGACGGCATTAAAATACAATAATTCCAGCCTTGTCCTTTTAAAAGTCCCACTTCCACTCCATCTCTTGCACGAATAATGTTGCTGTTGCTCTTTATCTCACAACCTTAAACTTAACTTGTACAACAACAGATCTCAAGTCCTTTACGAGCCCAGCCCTCCTCGGATCTGCTCATCCGACAGTGACTTACATTTAAAAAAAACATTACACCAAACTGGGAACAAATCAGTTAAAAGGGAAACATTGCCACAAAACTGAACTCTTTTTCATTCGTTCATTCTGTTCTCATTCCTTCACACACTAACGTGCTCTGTCACCAGTCTAGTTGTAATAAGATCCAGATCGAGGGCGACCCGTGACTCTGCTTTCCAGGAAACTTTTCATGATTACAAGTGGGTGACTGCGTTTAGTTCAGATGAAATCACTTTGTGCCCCGAAGAAAAAGTCCTTTTCTCTTCATTACAACTTTTTCTCAGCTCCTAATAAGCGCTGGATGTTTCAAGGGTAAAAGAGGGACAACGAGATGAATGTTTAGTTTTACATTGGTGACAACAGAGAGTTTCAAGCTACTCTAGCAGCACGGCTGTATAGATGAGTGTCAGTCAAGTCGCTCCACCGCTTTGGTTCACATTTAACTATTTTTATTGGATGCACTGCGAGAAATTTGGTGCAGACATTCAATGGACTATAATCACTTTGCCGACCTTGCAAGTGGCTTAAAGTGGCCGAACAGTGATTTAGTTTTGCTAAAGCTGAGTCCCGAGAGTTAAATTAAAAACAAAAAAGGTCCAAAACAAGCATTTGTTTTTACAATTCCCATAATGCATCTTGACAACATCTTATGTTAAAGCCTCCCTGCATGGTTAATGAGTCTGTCTTTCAAACGCCACACAGCCACTTTGTAACATGGGCTTTCTGTTAAAGGTGCCCTGCGGACCTTTTCACCACTAGGAGTGCTGCAGAGCAGTGTTTTTAAGAGCGAGTCGACCATTTTGTTTGTATTAGTTGCTGTATGTGTGCGAGCATGCAGGTGCCAATAAATATGTAGCAATATGCCAACAAAAGCACTGAGGAAGAAGACTGCTAGCTCGTAAACATAGACGTAAACAACAATTAAACTCCACAGGGCACCTTTTTAAGGATTCAAGAGCCAAGCTGGGAAAGCCGTAAAGGACATTATATATCAGGCCTAAAGAAACTAACCATGACAAGTAAATGAATATAGAGAGCTTCGGCCCCATGGGACCTTATTTCGGAAAAATATGTTAGTAAATACGTTAGCTAGCTAGGTAGCCCAGCTATATTCCACACACAGATGTATCCCACTCGATGTGTTTAATCCAACGACTCCTGGTCCTTTAACCTACACAGGGAAGCTCTTTGGCGTTAGCGCAGTCATTAAGGGAAACGGTTACGACGTCACATACGCGACTTTTGGGTTTGTGGTCTTTGTTATTACGTATTTTCACAGTCTTATACTTAGTTTTACAACAAACTGCGGCTTTCTTGACTCAGAATTATATTTCAAACAAACATCATGCGTGTGATTCAGGACACTTCAAACTGGATCAAAACATTTGTTGTCTCTGGCCGTTGACTACCGTACATCATTTATTCCAAAATAAGGTCCAATGTGCGTCCATTATAATCAGTGGAGTGTCCCTTTAACTTGTTTACCTCTCTGCTTGCATATCCTCAAACAGCAAAACACCTTGACTCAGTTACCACAGTCAGTCCAGTTTTCACTGTAAAACAAACGGCGGACCTTAACTTTAACTTTTCTCACACTTTGGTTCCTTTACATCCGGCTGCTAGTGTAGCCGAAGACTCTCAGTCGTGTCCTTTTTCTTTTTAGTTTATCTGTGTTGTTGCACTTTGGTGAAGTTCCCCTCAAATCATTTCAAACGGATCTGATGCCAAACCAACACAGTGCTAAATACAGGCCTTATCAGACATGTTTGTTTACTGTGACAGTGGGAAAGGGTAACAAAGAACTATATCTTAGATGCTGTAGTCGTTTCCTTTTTGTTTAAAGTGTCAATTTATGAGTTGCAGGACATTATTCTGGTTAATTTATTGCTAAATGAAACACGAGAGGTTTGTGTTTGCTCAAGTTTTGTTTCTTGATGCAACTGCAATGGATGCAATCAATTTCAAGGATACTAAGGGAAAAATGCATGGGTGATATGAAGGTGATTTTATACTTGAATGTAGTAATTATGAATGGCACACAAACTTTTGCTTGCTTGTTTTTATTATCAATAAATATTATTTTGAACAGTAGTGTGCTGTGATTTTTAAATTAGATTACACACCTCTTGTGGGTGGTTAACATTGATATTGGTCTATTTTCTGAATATCTTTACCTCAGTATGACACAATTGTGTTTTAAAAGTTTACAACGCTGTAAATTGTACTTTTGATGTGCGAGAACTTCAATTCAATTAAAAGAACTTTATTTATCTGTTAGGAACTTCATTTGTGATGAGCATCAGGCGTGTAAGTTCCAGAAATACAGCACAATATATCACAGACATAAGTCACATATCTGCAATAAACGGTTGTAAGTAAATAAGTTAAACTTGTACAGCACAATAAATGTTTGATAAGTAGGCAATTAACATTAAAAAAGATTGTGTTAAAATAGATGAATAAAAAACGGGAGTGACTTCATATGATAATTTCCTTTAAGAAAATCTTTACAGACAGAGAACCTTTATAAAAATACACAAATATAATGTAAAATAGAGTTGAATAGTATTTAAATCTAATAAATATATAACACTATTTAGGCCACTCAGGTTGTCTGGGACAGGTCTGCTTTCTGTCCCCTGAGTTAAAACTAAACATGTGGAATCAGCCTTCAGTTTTTGTGCTCCATATATCTGGAGCAAACTTCCAGAAAACTGCAGGTCTGCTGCTTAAATCAAATTTAAGGCTTTACATGAATAACTTCACACACTGCACACTAATTTCTACTGTCCTATTTTTAAGTTCTATTCCAGCCGTCTAATAATTGTATTTCATTTTTTTTTCCTATAATGCTTTTATGTTTTATACAATACACTTTGATTTGCTTTGTTGTTGAACTGCTGTCCAAAAAGACTTGCCTTAAATATATTTTTCTGTAATCATTCTTAAAACAACCCGAATTACGATTTGTTTTCTGACTATTTGGCGTTATGAATAAAATAAATTACCAAACTAAATAATAATTTTATTGCCTGTATGATCATAAAAAATAGAAGGGAATTTTTTTGCACATCCGATAATTCTGCTCTTTCCGTAAACGCAGCACGGTCGCCGCTTGTTGCCTAGCGACCGGTAACGCCGCGAGTCTCCAACGTGGGAACGTATCGTGAAGGTAGAGTGAATACTAAACACGACATCCGGTCACTCGCTTAAAAATAAAAGCTGGCGAACACCAATTTGGAACATGTCATCAACAGGCCCGACACTTAACGTGGCACTAATTAGCGTAACTGTGTTAAGTAGTGAACAACTGTACTTTTTTTTATTTAAGTTAAGCACCGCGTTCCTCAGATTGTTTTTTGACAAAAACTTGACTTTGAAGGGTTACTAGCAGCATTTCCGGTAAATCTGTGTAATTGACGCGGCCGGTCCAGCCGAGGTTGCTGTTTTCTGTTGAACATGACATTCTACAACCAACCTCCGAGATTACCAGCGGTGGGATGCTGGACACGGTTATTAATGTTAAACACCCACAAATGTGACCTTTTAATCTATTTGTTTATACTTTTAAATAGTATATTTTATCTGTTAATGAAGACAGGGGTCGTCAAAAGCGGACTAAATAGCTAAACATGAGATTTTAAGTTTGACAACTAGCTACCGTTAGCGTAACTTTGACTAAGTAACGGCTGTTTTCCGCTCACAAACAAACATGTCGGAGGAGAACATCAGCTTGTACGAGCTGTTGAACTTATCCATCGGGACTCAGAGGGGAGCGGTCAACTTCGGCGCCCTACACGCCCTGCTCCACGCCGTCCTGAAGCAGTTGGACATCCGTGAGATGGAGACCCGATGGAGAGACACTCCTCCCGGCGTCGGGCACCCTGATGCTCCGGTGGTGCTGGTAGTGGGTGTCACCGAGCAGCGGCAGCAGCGCGCGGAGGAGGAGGAGCACCGTGTTCAGAGGGACATCTCCCCGGTGGAGAAGGATGTTAGGTCCGGCACCGAGCTGCAGGCGGAGCGGACAGCCTCCTCTTCATCCCCGACCCCGTCCTCCGGCCCCGCAGCGGACAGCCAGTGGAGGCTCCGCTCCCGCATCCAGACCTGCGAGGACGACGTGTCCAAGGTGAGAACAGCGACTCAGTTAATAATAGTTAAAATAAGAACTTAAACAAGGTTGAATATTAAAACATTTTTAACATTAAATTGCGAGTACAATCATAAGAAATAACGCAGATTTGCAGAAAAAGAAACACCCTGGTAAGGGGCCCAGATACTAAGCAAATAGCATCCAAAAGCTGGTAAAATATGCAAAGATCTGGTAGATAGAAAAAAATCCCACTTTGAACATTTGGCAGGTGGATAAAAAAGCACATTTTGCTCCCGGAAATAGTAGACATATATTTAAAGTACTAACATATCTTCTGGATAAATACTACAATTAAATAAAGCACATAACGTTACAATCTACAGTATAATTTCTAACCTACATACAGAAAAACCAAAGTATCTACCCAGTGTTCCCAAGATATTCATCACATCTGTCTGGCATTGGTTGAATAGGTAAAATACAATAAATAGAGACATTTAGCAAATGGAAAAAGTACAATTTAAACAGATTTCAGAAGACACTCATTTAAAAACTGGTTTAGAAGTCCTCTTCCATATATATATATATATATATATATATATATATATATATACATATACATATATATATCCTGTGGACTTCTGCAAACTACAACTGGTACATTCAAGTTTTTTTTTTACCCCTTATAAGATGTTTTTCCTCATGTTATGTATTTAAGGTGGAGTGAATCTGAATAAGGTCACAGAGTCTGTCGTTGAGCATCTGTGCTACATTATACAGGCGCTGTGAAAGATATTACATTCAGTAAGCTTCAGAAGACTGTCGCTGTGGACGATCAGTGGGAGTGTTTATCTTGGACTGTGAAACGACACGTATAACTTTCTTATGTGAAATCCGTAGTTTCACTACTTTGAAAAGTATTGCATTTGCACCCTATGACATTACCCTTTCATGAATGAATGATTTGTTTTTACTTTTAAACAAGCAGAAAACTATGCATATCACTGGAACTCAATGTAGGTCCTAAAATGTTTTTGTTTTAAATAAAACATACATAAAAAAGGCAGAACCCTTTGAAACCCTTTGGCGCATAATGTCCACTGGAGTGGACAGATGTATTTTCAGTACACGAAATATATAATTAAATCTGGCTAAAAGTATTTCTAACATCCTACATTTAGTTGAAAAATATTTTTTAATGGTCTTGTGTTCTGAGAATTAAAGGAATTGACAGTTATTGCTGAGGTGCTTGGTGTATCTCCACTTCTGTCCCCTAATTTGAATTATTGATGCAGTATATCAAAATGATGTCACACATAATAATCAAATGGATTTGTAGACTTTGGGGGTCCACCACGTGGTGTATGGGACACGGTAACTGAAATGGCTCAAAATGGCATCCAAATATCTGTCAGCTGTAGTGGACGTCACACATGAAGGGTCACAGTAATTTAGGTGCAGCTCATGAAAACTTGTGCTTTCAGTGGAAGAAAAAGCCTCAGTTTGAAAAATATGCCAGCATATTTGGACATTTTTTTAAAGTTCATGTATCAATATGAACTTGATTTTAGTTTAAGAACTCATTAATATGTCATATTCCACAAATGTCGCTATTTGTTTTCTTTAACTAAATTAAAAACTGTATTTTATTTAATTTTTTTACATATGTAACTTCTTATCAGATATATTATCAGTATTACACACAGCGGTAGAATGTAACTACAAATTTAGCGGTACTTGTACTTTACTTGAGTATTTTTCATTTTTTGCTGCTTTACTACATTTCGTTATGATTTACTTTACAGATTAAGAGTTTACTACTAAAATACGATGCAGTGTAATAGATTAAACCCCCAAACAGTAAATAACATAGTTAAAATTAGCTCCACCTCAACCAGCTGCAACAGTAAATGCTTTTTTTTAATCTAAAATTACATACATTTTTAAGTACTTCACTTATACTACTTTAAAGTTAAATAGTACATTTTCTGAATACTTCATCCACCACTGATCGTATACTGTATTATTATTATTTAATCAGATAGATGCGCATACCTTGGAAACATATACAGATATACACAATGGGTACCCTATTCTATTTTTGATAGTGTGTATATTTTATATTTGATTAGATTTAGAAGCAGCAGTTCCTTACTTAAAAAAAAAATAAACTGGAACCGTCACACGTTCTTCTTCAAAGATAAGCGATTAATCAATTTATTGTTGCGATTAATCAAAATTTGTCATCATCCTTCACAACACACACGAGAAGCTAGTCATTATTTTGACCAGCTTGTGCTTCACTGTTATCTAGCGTTGAAATGTGCAGCTGTGTTGCACTAGAGGCCACACCCCCGAGCAGTGATGTCACAGCAGGCGCTTTGCTTTTGTCAGACAATGAAAACACCCGCTGTGACATCACCGATCAGGCCGCCACCATCGGCGCAACAAGCTTCAAAATGTTACCCAGAGAGAGCAGGACGGCTGCTTTCTGAGTGTTGATTTGTTTTCCCTCCTCGTCCTGCTCACCTGGCTGTTTGTTTACATATTTTCTTTAAAGGATCAGACTGAAGGATCTCTGAGTCTGAGCCAGCCGTACGAACGCTCTTATTCTTCTCTTCCATCCCTGGCGGGCTGCGGCGAACGTTTCAGAGTGGCATTAAGCCGCTGATGAAAGAGCAGAGGACAAAAGGGGACGGGCGCTACCCTGACATCTCAAATGACCTCTGTTCAGGTTTCTGTCACGCCACTCCCAAACGAGGGGTAGGACGAGGCGAGGATGTTCAGCGTTACGCAGAACTGTCAGCTGTCATCTTAAAACAAGACAAAGAGTGAATTGCAGAGTTTGATCAGAGCGGGATGTGTTGAAGGCGTTTTAATGTGACACTGTCCAGACCTGCCATCACCTTTTCCTATCTCGCCCCTGATCTCATCCCCTTTCTGCCTCCCTCCGTCCCCCTCTCTGCCTGATAGGGGGTAATTAGTCCCCTGCGGAGATGACTCTGGTTGTCAGGGGATGAATAGCGCTCAGGTGAAAAGCAGGACATCAGGCAGGTGCAGGTGATGCTGCGTCTGAATCATTCATGTCCTCTGTGCGGGGATCGTTCGGGTCATCTGCCGTATCCGCTGACCTAACTGTGATGAGGCGGCCCGGCGTGCCCTCGTCCACCAGCGTCTTCCCTCCGAAGGCCCCGGTTGTTTGGCCCCGGCAGAATAACTGCAGTATACGCCGCCACATGTCAGGGGGTTCAGGCCGGTGACTCAGCTTCCAGTTAATGGCTGACCGTTCTACACGAGGCGGCGGCTTAAAGAGTAACCACGAAGAAGCTTAAGGCCACTTCCTTTTCTGTTGCTGCGTTGTCACTCCTGCCCGGGAGGTCATTTTTCTGGTCCTGTTTTGTTTGTTAGTAAGCAGAATATCTTGTGCCACGTCAGGGAGTTTTGTAAAGGATCCCTCGAGTTTTGGATCTTTAAATTTGTATTTTTGCAACAATAGTTTATTGCAGTAATTCCACTCGCCATCACTCAGCATAGTTTAGAGCTGACATGAGCAGCCAATTAGTCCTTTAGTTGTCTATTTCAATCATTTATGTCATTTCTTCTAGTAAAAATAGTAAATCTTCAATAAAATAGTAAGTCTTCAATAATAAATTGGAACTAAAACTTTAACTTGAGCTTTAGGAAACTGTGATGGGTGTTTTTCTACAGTAGTCTGACATTTATTGTTCAAAATATCAATCTGTTAACTGAGAAAATAATCAATAATGAAAATACTACCGCCTATATTCAGGACAGAGCCTTTAATTGCTTTCCCGTGCCGGTAAATCCTTTGGTGCTCATTGTCACTGTAAAATGAACTAAATGATTGAACTGTGGAGAATCTAAGTGATATCTGTGAGTCATGTCCATACTGACAAAAGTTTAAACATTTATATTTAAGATGAAACAGTATGAACATTTCACATCGTGATTATAGTGACCGAAATTATCACGGTTACCAAGTTTTATGTTGAAAACCACAAATAAAATGAACTTTTTGTCCGCGTGAATGTTGAAATAATAACAGCCAGTGTATATGAAAACCATATCAAATGTGGAGAGCTTCAGTTTACAAGCTGTTAGCAAGTCAGACAGACAAACCAAAGCTAAGGTTAACTCATCCTGCTTCACTTTAGTTTCAGCACAGCACATAAAAACCAAAATACTTCCACCGTGTTGTCATGGACCCAAACAAACCCACGTCGATGCTGCGCCTGCTTCTGGGAGACCGTCGCTGACTCTGGTTGATGCTGGACAGTATTTACAGAGAGTTTATCAAAGTGCAGGAAACGAACATGGTTATCATGATAATTAAAATCTGTACAGTAATACTAACCTTTGGGAATTTTACCCTGGTTTATCATTAAACCGGTAAAACCGCTCCATCCCTAATTTGTATTTGCATGCAGCTTAGCTCAAGCGGGCGATCAGGTGGGCTTCTATAAAACCAGACCAGGCCTCTCATTGAGACCTGTGTTTATTTGCAGCCACACCAGGCCAGTAAAAGGGACAGGCGTCTAATTGGGACTTGGCTTTAAATTGAAGTTTTATGGTGATTGCTGGTTGCAGCCCTACTGCTGTTCAGATTTTAAATAATAGCCTCTGTCCACTCAGGGCCCGTTTAGCCCGCGTGGAAAAAGGTAGAGACCGACACCTGAATGGTGTTGAGCGCAAGACTTCAATCAAGCCTCATGTTCTCTCAGTGGTGCAGTTATTAAAACAATCCATAAAGGGACAGTCTAACTAATAATGTGAGTCAGAATATTATCTGGAGGATAACCTGTGTACAGCGCTGTACTTTTGCACTGGAGCGAGTACACGTTACTGTCAGATAAGTGCATCTGACATTTTTATACACTGAATAACAGCACTGGGCCGCTATACATTATCCATAGTGTGTGTGTGACTGCACTTATTAACAAGCTGTTAGTCATTCTGGTGCACACTGTGACGCTCTGTGGGGTCGCTATGCATCATTTCACGCCCGGGCACATTTGACACAAGTTAAACACAACCTCACATGCAGCTCAGGAATTTCCTTTGTTTCTCACACACACACACACACACACACACACTCACGATATGTTACTAATTGTTCCAAATGTAATCGTTTACCCCGCCAACAAACCCTGACAGTCTCGCAGGAAATTTAAATAACCTGGTCAACAGATTACCAGCCTGAGAAAAGCACATGTGAGACGAGTGGAACAGCTTGATTTGTGCCATCTGTAATTGTGCTTCACCCTCAGCTTGTTGATGTCCCGTCTGCTTTCATGAGGGGGGCCAAAGGTCAGAGGGGCCGTCACAGGAGTCAGATTCCTGAGACATTTTCTATGTTGTTGGGGAACATCAAAGTTTCTAAATGACTTCTCAAATCAGTTTCCTCAGATCCCTCTGGGAGATCACAGTCCTTTAGGCCGTTCATTTCTGCAATAAGAAGCTTTTTGTGTTTTTAACTTTGTACATGTCGAAGAAAAAGTAATCGTGAAGAGTCTGTTGTCGTTGTAGGCCATGCAGCTCATACAGGAGCTCCACAACCAGAAAGACAGTCTGAAGGAGGAGATAAAGGAGCTGCGCCACCAGCAGAAGGTGAGACTGGAGACGGGATTACTGACAAAATAATCCTCTCTTTGTTCATGTGTGAAATGGTATAATTCAACTTTGGTGAAAGGAGAGTCATCTGGGGAACTACTTTGAGATTTAAGAATATTTCCATTTGAGGAGATCATCAGTCCCAAACAAACAAAACACAAATCCCAACAAATCCCTGTGAATTCAGCGCAACTTGTAATTTTGGCCCATCATTGCAACTTTTCGGCAAATCTAACCTATCATCGCCGTTTCCCGCAAAACGTTGTCGGCACACGGGAGCAAACTCACTTCTTTGTTTAGAAGACGCAGCAGACATGCGTGATCGCAACGGGCGAACTGTTCTGCTGAACGTGCAGTATTGTGATCGAGTATCCCTCACTGACCAAGTTTATGCCTGCGCTGTCCGACCGTCTAATTAACTGCGCGTCGACAAATAATTCAGAAACTCTTCTTCTCCTGAAATATTTGTGCATGTCTCCACAGCACCATCACAAGCCCCTACTGGCAGCTCCAAACCACTTGAGAGGCCTCTCGAGCCGTCTTAAATAACTGGGAGAGTAAGAGCAATTCTTAGCTTTGAGAAATTCGATAACTTTTTATTCTTAAGTTTAAAAGTAGGAGTAAATTTCATGAATTCTCAGCACTTAAGACTAAAATGGCACTTTGAGAAGCTTGATAAATACCAGCTCCTCTCATCTCTCGTCTGGATTACGGCAGCTGTAACTCTGACACTGTAAAAAGTGAGGGGGGCATGTCCTCCACATTCCCAGTGGAAATTACGCTCTTGCAGTGGGGTATTCCCTCTCTCCTGTGCCCAGATGACTGGTGTTGAAGCAGAGACTGTCACCGCCGTGGAGAAGTGCTGCCTCCGTGTGGACGCCCTGGAGGAAACTGTGGTGAGCAACACGATATCTGACTTCACACTGTAAAAACTGCCGGTTGGTTACAAAATAATAACACTCTTGGTTTTCTTTTCTCTTTTTCAAAAGTTGTTCCAAAAAACACAGATTTAAGTTTCACCTCCTCTGCTCTCGCTGTGACAGAGAACTCTGAGGGCCACATTTCCAAAGGATCCAGGTCCAGATCAGCTGAGTCAGTGTGTGACCTGGGACGTCATGCAGTCAACTCTGCTCAGCGAGAAAGAAGACCTTCAGGAGGTAGGATACGAGAGGGCTTTTAGGGGTGTCATGAAGGATCAGGGATCCAGCCTGCTCCGACTCTGACTCACGTCCACCCGGTGTCGTCCTGCAACAACTCTCCTCTCACCAGATTTCAGAGCGAGAACTGTCTCGAGCGAGACTTTGTGTTATCTTTAAACTATGTCTTTAAAAGTTGATGATAGTGAGAGAAACGGAGAAAGAATCTTTAGTCGTCGATCCAAAACGGTGGTCGTTGATTGAGAAAACCGCAACTGACGGCCGATTCTGAGCTTCAGCATCAGACATTTAGGACCATTGTCCCCATCACTATGCCTGCTGGGAGATACTACACAAGTTACCCCACCAAATAAATATAAAACACACTACTCATTTCTCTAATTGTTGCTAAGAAAGTAATCTTTCAAAACTGGAAATCCAAGAATTCTTGTCACATCACTCACTGGAATAATTTACTTACAGGATATGTTTAGCTGGAAAAACAGCTTACAAAACAAGTAATATATCAGCTTTAAATGTAACCTGGTATACATTCAAATCTACCCCAAGATTAAGGCCACGTGCATATCCACAAACCTCTGCTAGAACATCCGTTTCCTAAACAATACAACTCAATACCCAACACAAATCTTCTCCTCCTTTTCTGTTTCTCTCCCTTCCGTCATTATTTTCCCTCTCTCTTATTTTATACTCATGTTATATAACTATTATCATACTGATATACCACTAAAAGACTCTAGCTAAATATGTTTGTTTTGTTTTTTGTTACAGGGGTGTATATGTTAAACATACAGCTGATGGCAGCCATAACAATAATAATAGCAGCGGGATTAGATGAGCCTGCAGGGGCTAAACTAAAGGACAAAACTAAACAGATAAACAGAAACACAAAGAAAACTGCTTGAATACCCTTTTAAATTATTATGAATAACATTATTATTAATATTATTAATATCATATTATATTTCTATATAGACTAATTGCCCCTGCTGTTATTGTTCTTATTGTTAGTATTAGTATCTGTTGATATTGTCATAGTTTTAGTATATAGTATAATTAACACTATTATCAATTACAATGATACTGGTACTATTTACTAATGTCATTTATCAAGTATCAACTATTTAGTATCTTATATAATAATCATAAAGTATCATGAAAATACCTTTTTGGAGATAATGTTGATGGTGTTAAAGGTTGCAAAGCAATGTAGATATGTTAATATTATTGTTACCAATGTGTTACCAATATTAATATTATTGTAATTATATATAAAACTTTCCCAATGGGGCCACCAGCGTACATCACACAACATACAGTACAAACAGAAGGGACGACCAGTATGTACAAACAAGACAACAAAAAAACAAACAACTTTATGTTATCTTAAATGTATTAATTTATTATAAACTAGTATATCAGTGTTATTGGTGATTCTAACAATATATTTACTAGCATAAATGATCCTGTCATCATTAAGGATACTCTCCCTGATACTACATTACAATTACAATTTTTTTCACCACATACTTTCGTGTCTGTTATTTCACGTGTTGCATCATCTAAAAAAAGGAAAAAAAAGAGGAAATTCAGGACCAATTTCTCACCATGTGCTGCTGACTGGGCAATAACGCCCAAAAATGTTACCACGATAAAAGTTACTTTCATGCGACATCGATAATTATCAGGATAAATGAAAAATCATTATTTCTTTCAGGTTTAAAGGCTGAGTGAAAGTTGAAGAAACCAGATGGTTAATTGTGGTTTTTAAACTATTTTATGTTTTTATAAATTAATATCTTAACAGAAAAATCACACGCTGATTTGTTCGTGAATCAAATGAATTCCATCAAATATTTATTAAACATTCGTTTTATATTGCGATAATTATCATTTTATTGTTTTTTTGCCCGGCCCTAATTACAACCCGCGTTAAACCAACCAATCAGAATACGACATGAAAGGATGCAGTATAAACTTGCCAGAGCGCCATTTCATAAGAGTGGTTTTTAGATGAAATTTATCAAAATGAACACATACATAAAACTATAATGATGGAGGAAAATAAATTCAGCCTGACTGACACAACAGTTTTCTCACAGCAATCAACATTCACAGTAGGATTCTTCTAAAGTTGCTGTTAATCATATTCTGGTAACCCTAAAATCAGTCTTCATGTTTATGTGGACAACAGGACAAACATCCAGACCTCCCCGTAAGTTCAGGGTGGTGAACATTTAAACAAACAGTTACATTAACCTGACAGTTTCCTGAAATAACCCAGGAACCTGCAGATTGTCTCCGCCTCCTGTATCCTGCCTCTTCCTTCTCACAGGAGCTTGTGAATTCAGGGCTTGTTGGTCCAGCCCCAGTGCTCAAACCCACAAACACACCTGTCAACAGCGACCTCCCCGCTGTCCACGCCGCACCTCCTCATACCAGCACGCCCTCCTCCTCCTCCCACCCTGTCGAGGACACTGGCAGGCCAGCAGCTCCTAGTTCTCCTCCTCGTCCTCCAGCGATTCCTGGACACATTTCCCCTCTCCGGGAAGTGACGGACTCCCGGCCGGACACAGAAGCTCCCTCAGTCCCGTCTCCTAAAGCACCGCAGACTCATCCTAAAGCTGCCGCTGTTACGCCGCTGTCTCGCCATGCCAGCGGCTCGGAGCGCTACCCAGAGACGGTGGAGGCCCTGAGGAATATCGGCAAACTGAAGGAGAGGTTCAACAAGCTGGAAGCTCGTGTTGCGGCGCTGGAAGAAGTGAAGCTGGACCAGTCACAGCTGACACACCTGAGAGAGCTCGTCACTAAGGGTAACTTTATATCAGCTGATCTAACCTGACTGTGCTCTTTTAGTTATCTACTTAAAGGCCCTGAACAGTTTCAGCAAAGTCAGACCAGTGTTCTTGTTATTTGTTTTGCCTGTGCCTCTGGTCACTAGTTTGACTGATATCTTCTCTGCAACTGCAAGGAAGCAATTAAGTCCAACTACTGCCTTAATAATTAGCGTTACTATTTATTCCTTTTACGGCTGCTGGAGATTTTAGCAGATTAAGCCTGAATCTGTTGCTTCCCAGACTTGTATTAACTGCTAATGTCATATTGTACATTTAGGATCACGGGAGGCGTCGAATAACCTGCTGGATCAACTGAACCAGCAGAGAGCTTTAATAGACAGCCTGATGAGTGGCCGGGAAAAGGTGGGTGAGAAAAACACATCTCTTTCTAAAAACCCAACACCAGCGCCAAGACCAACTCTTCAGTATCACATATTGTCTTTTCTGGTTCTGATGGTGTGATGTGTCTGTCCAAAGCTGGACAATTTGGAGGACATGTTTATGAACCTAGCGAGCCACGGCAGTGAAACAGAGGCAGCTCCGGGGAGTGCAGATTCAGACAGCTTTGCCTCTCGCGTGCTCAGACAGCAAATATCCTACCTCAGGTAAAGACACGCAGGGAGAGGGACCAGGATCTAGATTATACGCCTGCAGTAACTTTAATGTTGCGCTTTGAGAGATAGTGATCATCAGTTAGACACCGGGTTTCTCCAAACTTGTTTTTTCTGTGAGTCCACAATCACTGTGTGTTGCTTCGGCCCTCTGTGGGTGTGTAGATCAGGTCTGTGCTTTCACGTTCGTACCATCATGTCCAGGAAGTCTGTGCAGAAGCTGGAGGACGACCTGAAGCAGCTGAAGGCTGAACAGGCTTTAACTGTTAAGGAGACAACAACAACAGACCCACACCTACAAGATCAGGTCAGACAGGAAGTCATGTTCCTGAGGGACAGGTAGGGGGAGCAAACTAAGGTCCATCAACCAACGAGGACACACAGTCCTTAATGTGAAGGCCCACCTACTATTATCTCACTGCAGCACTGCCAGGCCTGTAGTTCTGAACCTGCAGGTTTAACTGAAAAATTTAATATTTTTTTTTATTCAATATACAAAATAAAGCATTTGATGTTTCCGAGCCGTAAACTGCATTTCTGTTTGAGCATTTATCATCCATAAATGTTCCACGTTAGTTAATTAAAAGTGGTAGATAGCTCCGTTAAGTTCTAAATGCAAAATGTAAATCACAAAGCAGCAGCTAAAAAACATAAGCTGCTCTAACGGTACCTGTCTGCAGATGGCAGCATCGACCTTCAACCTGCCGGTTTAAACTGCCACTGCTGTGATTTTCCTTTAGACGTGTGGTGGTTTGTGATAAAGACCAAACTGGCCCGCCCCTGTGCAGAATCTGCAGCCTGCTGAATTAGTTTGAGTTACAAGCCACCATATCAGATTTTCTGTTTTCAATTAAAGCCCAGTATCAGCCCTGCATACTGTATATCAGTCTAATCTTTGCCCTGTTACTGCCCTCTGACCCCAGCTGGACGACCTGCGAGGCATGTTGGAGGACATGATGTTGTCCTTGACCTCTCAGCTGTCCAGCAGCCTCCAGGACGAGGCAGGGCAGGACGAGGCAGGGCAGGACGAGGCAGGGCAGGACGAGGCAGGGCAGGACGAGGCAGGGCAGGACGAGGCAGGGCAGGACCAGAGCGATAGCCAGGGCCTTGGTCAGAGAACAGAGAGATCAGCTTTCACCACCAGCACAGTAAACATTGGCAGGAAGCTCAGCTGTCTGTTCCAACACTATGAGCAGCTGCAGGACACAGTGAACATCCTTCTCCAGCAGCACACAGGAGGCAGAGCAGGGGCACTGAAGGACATAGAGGCAAGCTAAATCAGTACAAGGAGACAGTTTAGTTAACCAGAGGGCAGGTGTGTGTTGATTCAGAGCTGATTCGCCCAGTTTAAAGTCAAGAACAGGTCTACTGAGCTCTGGACTGTAGGCAGATACATTTCACCACTATTAGTAAGTAAAAACACTGCTAGCTCCATCCAGCCATGTCCCACACCTGTTGGAGGCTAGAGCCTATCCCAGCATGCACTAGGTCAGGTCACCAGTCTACTGAACTCACATGTTTGAGTCCTGTAACACGGTCAGACTGGCGAGCAGCAGAACCAGAGAAACTGTGTTTTTTTTCCCGTCGTTTTGGAAGATGAAATTGATGTTTGGTATCTTTTAGGTAATTTGAAATATAAGCATATATGTAAAGGTTAAATGCCTGACGGGAACTGGGGACTCCCCCTCAGACGCTAACTGGGAGGGACCAGGTGTTTAAACTCTGTAGGATCAGCCACACCTTGAGAGTCGTTGATGTCCCATCTGAGATCCAGAGGGTGTTCCTGTTTCACTTTGACTAAGCAGATATACAGTATTTATATTAGTGATGCATATCATCGTCCAAAAACATTCCCAATATCGGCCTATTATTTATGAGATCAATAATTATCGTGCATTCCTAATATACAATATCTATATATTAAATGTGAATATCTTTTGATTTCTTTCCTCCTCTATGACATTAAACTGAATTTCTTTGAGTTGTGGACAACTCTAAATAATGAATCGATTAATCAAGAAAAGATTCAACAGATTAATTTGCAGCCCTGACGTTTGAAGGCACTGGTTTTTTTGGGGGTGGGGGGGTGGGGGGGGTTGGTTAAGATGCTGCAGTGTGTGCACATGAGACCTACAGCTTATTATAATAATAATAATAATGAATTTGTCTCTCAACCAAAGCCACGTTTCCACCAAAAGACCTGCAACTTTGAAGTTCCCGGATCTCTTTTCAAGGAACCAGAGCTGCGTTTCCACCAAAGGAACTATAGCCCAGAACTAAGAACCTTTGGAGGAACATGATAATAATAATAATAATAATAATCCTTATTTGTAGAGCACTTTTCAAAAACAAGTTACAAAGTGCTTTAACAAGTGTAAAGACAATAATACAAAAAACAATACAAGATAAAAGCATGAAAAACACTGAAAAGACTAAAATACACGTTTAAGATAAATATAAATTAGTAAAATAGAATAAAATAAAAGGGATAAAATAAAGTCAAATAAGATCGGGAAAGGCTCTCCTATAAAAGTATGTTTTAAGAAGGGACTTAAAAGAGTTCACTGACTCAGCCGACCTGATTTCCTCGGGCAGGCTGTTCCAGAGCCTCGGGGCCCTGACAGCAAACGCTCTGTCCCCTTTAGTTTTCAGTCGAGACTCTGGAACAGACAACAGACCTCTGCCCGAGGATCTCGAGGTACGTGCTGGTGCGTATGGGACTAAAAGGTCAGAAATATAACAAGGCGAGAGGCCATGAAGAGCTTTAAAAGTGATCAATAAATTTTAAAGTCAATTCTAAAACATACTGGGAGCCAGTGTAATGACGCTAAAATAGGAGTAATGTGGTCATATTTCTTTGTTCTGGTTAAAAGCCTGGCAGCTGACATGACAGAAAGTAGTGTTTGTAATGTGTAACTGTGTGTGTGGGAGGATGTGCGTGTAAACATGAAAGATATGTCATTAGCCGATGCAACACTTCATCCAGCTTTCACTAACATATATGTTAACACGGCTGTGTGTGTATGACGGTGCGTGAATCAGGACGTGCAGCTGGTGAACGACGTGCAGAAGGCGATCCTGCAGCTTCAAGCAGAGTGTGGGAAACTGCATGAAACCACCAGGTGTCTGCTGGAGGACAACAGGCAGAAACAGAGCCACATAGAGGTAGACGTCTTTACTTTACTACATGTTACTGCCAGAGGATGTGGCAAAACGTGAAATACGGCCAACTAGTGTAATGATCCCTGTTAAGATAATAAATCAAAATAAAAAGTGCTGATTTTATTCTGATTGTATTTTATCTTGTGTTTTATTACATGCATTCTGTAATTTATGGTTTATTTAAATTTCAGTGCATTTTGTAAAGTGTATAGGGACCATGTCTTTTGGTGATTTTGCACTTCAAATAAAACTTGACTTGACTGAAATCATCACACACTGTTAGTTAGTTTAAACAAGAAAATATGAACAAACTCGACCGGTTAAAATGAAGCAATGTTTGGGTCCTGAAAAGTTAAATTAGCTGGTCATTTAAAAGAAAAAAAGACTAGAGGAAAGCTTCACATTAGTCCCAGGAGCCAAGTGCAAACAGCGACCAGACGAACTATGAACCGTCAAAGACCGAACAGAAATGAGGGCAAAATATATACAGATACAAACTAGCAGTGAGGGAGGAAACCAAGCTGGACACCACTAACCGACACAGAGAACTTCAAAATAAAACAGGAAACAGACAGAGACACCTACCCAACCTTGACAGTAAAGTCTACTGAAATAAGCTTAACTTTGTTTTTCTGTTGCCTGAGATATTACTGTTCCCTCAGGAACTGTACAAGACGACGGAGGAGCTGGAGGAGAAGAAGGCCGACAAGCACATGGTTGAGAATGAAATCGTAAGTGTGTTGATTTTGACAGCTTATATTAATACCCATTCTGCACAAAAATGACTCGCATGCATGAACATAGCTTCTGTGTTGCACTGCCAGACACAATGTTATTGATACACGTCTCCTCCGTCAGGGTCTGTGAAAGTACTTCTGTCGTCGGTACAACGTCTGCCAAGTGGATATAAATGTAAATGTAAAAATCTGCACGCTGTTTCTGTAAAACTGACTATTCACAGGGTTTTCTTTCTTTATTGTTATTATCATCACTAGAACACGGACAGAAGCTGTAAAAAGCCGATCGTTGCTTTGCTGCACAGATTTCGCCTCTTTGTATCCTAAACTTGTCGTTGTCTCTCAACACACCCGAAGAAAGCAGATAAATCGGCCCTGGAGAGCAAAGTGAGCCGTCTGCAGTTTGACTCGGTGACGGAGCAGCTCAACGCCATGTTCCACGAGCTGCTGAACAAGGTGACCGGCCAGGAGCAGGACTGGCACAAGGTCGTCGACAAACTCTCCACCGAGATGGAGTGTAAGGTAAACACCGTCCAGGCGGGAGCTTCGAGATAAATATGACCTGAAATTTAATGCAAATCCTCTGTAAGAAGGGACAGCAAAGTTTGTACTTCTTTGAATGTGTTGTTACTGTTTCTGTGATTGCTTTGGAACCTGATCATCAGGGACAAAAAACACCTGAGCTATATCATGAAGTATATATCCGGACACGTTTTATTACCAAGTAGGTTTTCACAGTTTGCCTGGTGTTTATTACAATAAACACACTAAGGAGGAAATAAATAGAAAGGCACAGTACTGCAACAATCAAGCACATAAATATTGAATAGAAAGAATACGGGATACAATAAAAAATACTATATTACTATAACAACAAAAACAATTATAATATGTAATATTTATTCTTGATGAAACGTCTGCAGGTTTTTATTTATGTAGCATGTAGGGATTTCCATCATCTTCAGCCGCTTATCCGTGCAGGGTCACGGGGCATTTAGGGATTCATTCATTCATTCATTCATTCATTCATTCTAGGAGATACATTTGGATTCTGTGAACAAAGCCTTTTTATCCTTTAGCAGCCAACTTTGTGATTTTTGGATGCTTACAAGTTACTGGTCCACTTTGTTTGGTAAATGCAAACAAGTCGTGGTTTGATCTGTGGTAAGAGCGTCTGATGCAGAGCGTCTTCCTCCATTATTAAATGATTTAATACCTGCTGTCTTACCAGACATTCATGTGTGTGGCCTGTAAAGTCTGCTGAAAATTTTTCTTTATTCAAATGTTTGGGGTATTTTCTGTTACGGAGCTCCATGAGGTACAATATCCAGGTGGAAACTTGGAGGGATTTGTTGTCTTTTTACCCCCCCGACTGTATGGCCAATGATTGAACAACATTTCCACCACATGGCTTTTGTTTTGGACTATCTGGATTCTCCTGGTTCGATTCAGGATCCGGACCTGTAGGCGTGAACCCGTGTGTTGTATGTACAGTTGTTTTTGTTTGTGATGATCTGTGACCTGATGTCTGACCTCTGACCTCGCCGTAGATGAACAGGATCGAGTTAGACTCTGTGAAGAGGCAGCTGGAGGGTCGCTGGAGGAACATCCACGAGAAGCTGCAGGCGCAGGGAGCTCCGGAGCACGAGGACGCTGCTGGTTTAAGAAAGTAAGCGTCAGCGTGGCACTCACTCCTTTAGTCTGAAACTTTGGCGGTTTTAGTGATAATTAGTTGCTAGCAGCATACTATTATATTTTCTTCTGAGTAGTCCATCCTGCCACATCCGTCTCACCCCTTCTTGTGGGGCATGTTAAAACAGCTGTTTAAAATCATCTGTGGGGAGAAGTGACGTTTCTTTGTGTTTATTTCCAGGCAGCTCGTGGACAGATTTCACTGCCTCTCCTGTGACCGACCTGTTGTCAAGTACACCCCCGGACCGTAAGTCGATACTAACGAATATATTATTAGATTTACACACCGGGAACGTATCGAGGGGAAGATATTTGCTTGTATTGTATAATAATCCCCCAGATTACAAAATAAACTGACCGTGTCACTTAGCTGCTCTCTAAACTCATCCACTCTTTGGGCATTAAAAGGCATCCGGTGAAGCTGCCTTCCTCTCCTGGATTCCCCTCTCACAAGTCCATCCGGCCGTTCACCGTTTACGCCCTGGAGCAGTTTCGACAGCACTACAGGAGGTGAGATCAGCTGTTTCTCTCACTTTACCTGCTGTGTCCTCTGTTGACCGGCAGGTGGCGCAATCGTCCAAACAAACAGGACCACAGACATCATTTCTGTGGAGGAGGTTTTGTCATCCTTCAATCCAGAACGTAGTCTCAGACCATTTGTTAGAGTCTCGGTATCTGATCCATTGTAAGCTGGTTTTGCCGTCTCAGCCTGAAACCAGGGACCAACCGCTACAACTTTGAGGTAGCTAAACCCGGCAGGAGAAGGGAGCAGCTTCAGAAGAGCCACGCCGTGATGTGCAGGCAGATAGAGAGCGTGCAGAGGCGACTGAAACGCCGCGACAGGGCCGGCGGCTGCGACGCCACGAGCGACAGCCTGATCCAGAACCAGCCGGGAGTGCTGCAGTGAGTCAGGGCCAGAGGCAGGAGGAGAGGCAGCGCTCACTCTGTTACATGTTTAAGTTTAAAAGCCCCATTTGGACGGGATTTATGTCTCACGGTGAGGTGGGGCGATTTCAGTATTACCTGTAATATTTAAAACCCCAGTTATGAACAAGCTTGTCCTCCTGTTATTTAAGTTGTTAATACACACAGACAGACCAACCTGATAGATCACACAGTTACATCAAGATAAAGATGAATGTTATGAGACCAAGACAATGCAAGTTCATCAGTGTAATCTTACGTGTGATTGGACAGCAGGTTCTGTTACTGACATTTAGTTTTGCACAGACTTTCAGCTGCGTCTAAGATTTAAAGATCTTAATTTTAGGCCTTAAAAAATCTCAAATACATTAAGTTATGACGTACTAGGTTTTAAATATGTTTTGGTAGGTCTTAAGCCACTTTTTGTAGTTCTTTCTCTGTAGTTGTAGTTGCTGTAATGAAACTACAAATGAAAACCAACTTGAAACACACTATTGTGTACACACAGTTCTGTGAATCTGGCCTTCAATTTCACTCATAATTGTCTAAATTTCACTCGTTTGAAACCTGCAGAAACCCTGTTTGCAGCTGTCTGTGTAAATTTATTAAACTACAGCTAAATAATTAACGGTAAATAAGACTGATATTAAAAATACTTCTCCTCCAGCTGGTAGGTTTTCCCGCAGCATGTTTCTGTTACAAAACCAGCTCCTGTAATCAGTTTAAATGCCCGATGAAAAACTTATTACGACAGAGGAGGGGAAATATTTTTATCAGCCACCTGCTCCTGTAATATTTAATATAATTATCCTGTCCGAATGGGGCTTAAAACAAGACGACACTTTAATAATGCCTGTAGGCAAAAAACTGTTGTTGCAGCAGCAAATAAGACTCAGGGAAATTAATCAGGACGTGTAAAAGAAAAAGTAAATAAGGTGAAATATAAAGGCTTGAGAAGCAGCAAGTTTCTGTGATTTCAGCTTCTTAAATATGCATATTATTCTGTCTCTTTGCTCCTCTATGACAGTAAAGTGAGCATCTTTGGGTTGTGGACAAAACGAGACGCTTGAGGACGCCATCTTGGGCTTTGGGAAACACTGACATCTTTCACCATTTCATGACATTTTATGTAACCAAACAACTAATCAATTAGTCGAGAAAATAATCGTTAGTTGCAGCCTTAGTGGTAACAGACTTTAAAAAAAGAGGAGCTGCAGACAGACCGTTTCTCTGTTCTCATGTCTGGCCGAGCAGCGAGCGAGGCTCTGAGACGACGGCGGACGGCAGTCACCTGGCCATGACGCGGAGCTGCGGGGGGAGTCACACGGTCACCTACGCCAGCCAGCGACGCGCCGGCATGCAGTACATGAAGCACTACACCCAGACCGAGGGGGACGGTTTGATTCCGGTATGTACCCGTCTTTTATTCTGATGTAAAGCTCCAACAAACAGTACTGTGTGACGTAAGAAGGATTCAACCTACATATTGGATTTATGATCATTAGCACCTGTTTGGTTTAACTAATCGTAAACATGATGACAAGCCTGAAAAATCTCTGACTTTGTGCAAGTGAACCTACAAGAATTGAGGCTGTTCTGAAGGCACGTGGTGGTCACGACAAATATTAATGTGATTTAGATTTTTCTTCTGCTCACTCACTTTGTATTTTGTTAATTAATAATAAACATAATCTATTAATCTATTTTTACTTTACAGCATCTTTTCACAACCTGCCTAAAACTTTTGCACATTACAACGAGAATCAGAGTGATTGTATTTATCCGCTGTGGTCTTTCAATATTTTAAAATAATATAATATAATCTGTCTGGGACGCACAGTTATTGCTACTTTAACTTAAGTAAAAGATGCGAGAACTTCTTGGTTTATGCCAAACAAATTCATTGACCCAGCCTGAATCTACAGCGTGACTGTTTTTAAAGAAGAATATTTCTGTTTTTTAAAGAATCGACGGATCTATCAGCTGTCTCCTCACCATTAACTGCTCCCTCTGTGTGTTTGTGTGGGTAGTCGGAGGAGGTTGATATCGTCGGACTGGACGGGCACATTTACAAAGGTCGCCTGAACGCAGCTGCCATGAGAAACACAGACACTAAACTACCTATCATCCCTACCAAAGACGGTAAAGTTAATCTACGTCCACAGCACCCAATAAGAAGAGAAATGTGTTGAAACTCGATGTAAAGTCACAGCATTATGCAAGTGGAACACTTCCTCGTGAAGTCTGTGTAAATACTGTTTTGTTTTGTTGTCTTTATTTTATTCTCACGTGCCTTTTGTGTTTCAGGATTGTTATTATTATTATTATTAGCGTGTTATTTTATGAGCTGCCAGCAGCTTTAGGCCAAATGTGTCTGTGGCTCTTTCAGCCTTGAAGCCTGGATGGTTTATGTGGAACATGAGGAAGAGATTTCTCACCTGCTGAAGCGCTCAGAGTCTCTGAAAATGATTTATGAGAACAAATGTCGTTCGGTGTGTTTCAGCTGAGAGCTGGAAATGTCGTGGTGAGAGGGAGTCTGCTCTGATGGCCGCAGGCATGTGCAAAACTAAAGACAAGGCCAAGTGCTCCCTGCCCCACAAACCCGCCGGTTCCCCGGAGATGGGACACAGCGCTCCGGCTCATCACCCCCCCAGTGCCAAGAGCGTCCAGTGCAGCCGCTCAGGTGAGTCTCACACAGGTGTGACCCAGTTCTCCCTGGGTTTCCTTTCAGGCTACATCCACACTACTATGTTTTTGTTTAAAAGAAGAAAGTATTACTACAGACGCAGAACCGCAGATGTTTTTTGTTGTTTTTTTGGAACAGTTCCTGAAATTAACATATGAGTGCAAAGGAAAACAGACGCTAAACACATCCGGCAAAATGCACAGTACACCTGTGTAAATGTTATTTACACAGTACAAACTACTTTAATAAAATACCAAAACTAAAACTCTGTCAGTAGCATTATGTTTCTGCTCTGCATGACTGAAGACTGAAACTTGAACGTCATTGTTTTTAAAGTTTTCCCCTGTCCGCACCAAAACGCTACCGCAGAGTTTAAAACCAAAACGTGGTCAGCAGCGCTTTTCAAACTTTACTGTTCTAGGTCTTCGGATTCACCGTTTTAGTCCGGACGGCAGGCGGAAACGTAGGAGAAGGTCTCCGATTTAAAAAGAAAACGCAGGAGCGTGGATGTAGCCTCACAGTCTAACTACATCTCTGTGGTGCTCTGGTCCAGTTTCCTGGCAGGATCCTGTGTTGTGTTAAATATGGTGGAAATGTGATACCTGTCTGAACATGTCACTGAGCTTAAAGAATATCTTCTGTTTGTTTCAGCCTGGACCTTATTTTCCCATGTTTTTGTATCTATGTGACTGAGCAGTGAAACAGGCCTGCAAACTTAATCCTTGCGCCCCGTCAAAGTACGTCCACTAAAGTGCTTGTCGTTGCCGCTGACAGGTTTAGAGTGAGATCCTTTTTGTTTGGCCCCAAACTGTCCCTGTATCGTTATCGTCAAAACCATCAGGCTGCCTTGACAAAAATGGTAATTTGACCTCTCTGGTCTGCCGCTGCCTCGATCGGTTAGTTTGTGTTATATTCTTTAAAGCACCAAAATCACACAAGAACACAAAAACAACAAAGTCTCATAATACCACAAACAAACTAACCGACGAAGCAGCGGTAGACCAGCTGTTCTGCGAGGTAAAATAACAATTTTTATTCAGGGACGACAGCGATATAGTCGCTGTTTCTGTTCAAGCAGAAGTGATCTTGGTTTTTAACACCCTGGATAGCTGGAATCATGAAGCTTGACATGAGATAAAATGGGAAAATTAGGTTGCTATGGCAGTAAAAAGTGATGTAACCCCTCCTCCTCCTCCTCCTCCAGCCTCCAGCAGTTCGGGTCGGGACTGGCCCGTGTCGGCTCTGGGCTGCACGTCTCAGAGCTCCCTCACTCCGGCTTCAGCTGCTGCAGACACAGAGCGTCAGGCCAACGAACCGCTCAACCTGTAGGGGGCGACACCAAGCCCCCCCAGTGTTTTTCATACTTAATTAACTTCTGCAGAGAGAAGGTAACCTGCTTCCACCTCTTTGTAGTTTAATTTTATGCACTACATGTCCTGTAAATCACCAGCACTGCGACGGCTCTTTGGATTTTATTTTTATTTTTGTAATGTTGCGTTTTTGTGATCAGCCACTTTATTATTAATAATAACGATAATAATTAATAAACTTGAGTGTACATTACAAACTTCCTGTTGCTCCAGAGGATTCTTCCAATCAATCAGACAGAAGGATTTATAAATTACAAGTAATGGCTTTATTAAATGAGAAGTCTCATGTTGTTCTCATGTGCAGAGCTAAACCAACAACATGTCAGTCCGTCCTTCAAGACTTCCTGTCTGTGGCTCTTAGCTCCGAGCCCATTGGTTCATCATGAAGACGTAAATCTTAAACAAAACGTCACAGGTGTATAGTTAATGTTTTAAAAAGGCTCAGTAATTTCCTACAGTAACAGCTGCTCGCTGTAGTTTCTATCAGACAAACAGGAAATAGTGCATCTGTTGGGGACTATTTTCAGCGGTGGATGAATCCACATGTGGTGCTGTAGTGGGTATTTGAGGCAGCAGGACGGTGTGTGTGGGACTGAGTCAGAATAAACTTCAGCGCGTGTGTGTTCATAAACTATATTTGAACTGTGTACTTCACTTCAGGCTACTGTCTGCTGGTTAACAACAAAATCACGCCCTCAAACACTGGTGGAGAAACACACTGAGCTGCAGCACACAGTGACAAGACGTCCGCCCGCTCCTCCCACCTCCCTACCAAACGTTAGAGACTGTCAGTGGACATGAAGCTGTTACTATGATGTAGAGACACAGTTAAAATGTTACTTATGAAAGATGAATGTGATACAGATTAATAATAATAGTCTTTCTCTAGGTTGTGAAGCTGGTTCTGGTTGTTCTGCCTGTTTTTCAGGATCAGACTCAGGCTCAATTATGTGCGCCTGAAACGAAGCCGTGGTTACCGGATGAAACGTCTTTTATATAGATATATATATAGTTCAGAGAGTACTTGAAGTAGTATTTCATTACTTTAGGCTTTTAGGTTTTTTAAGTTGACTACGTAACAACTGTCCAGGGACTTTAGATGAAAAACAGTCCTTTGCTCTGGCGCATTTACATCAATGTTTTATTAATGAGCACTGTCCCTGCTGTATTAAACTGAATAAATTAAAATCACACTACCTTGCTTGTCAGGATCTGCCATACTCTGCTTCTGATTGGCTAGTAGTCCTTAAGTAGTCAGGGCTGGACTGGGACATCAGCCCTGGCATTTTTGGCCGAGGCAGCCCACGAAAATCAGTCGTGGAGACATTTTCTGCACCAATTTATGGTGGAAAAGTCTTTATTTTTATAAAGGGAAGCTCAAAATTCAGGTGGCAGGTGACAAAAATATATAATAAAATATAATGCAGTAATCAGTAATGACCCTCCCTCCATGCTTCCCGCTTCACTTCTTCTCTCTGTTTCACTGTCTCACACCGCCTCCTCTGCCTGGCAGGGGCCACCAAAGCTCTTCTCCTCCTTCAGGTGCCTGCACTGCGCAGGGTACTGCAGCTGATGCTGAGGCTCCTGCAGCCCCGGCAGCAAACACGTCGGTTGTCGCGTATTTGGCGGCCTCCGTCTAAAAAAAAGGGGATTTTTAGACCCGTAACGCAAGAAACGGAGAGCAGATGGGGTTGAGGCTAGTAAGAGATGTGATTGGGCCCCTGCTTCCTGGTCTCTGTTCCTCTAAACGGGACCATAATTTACTAAATGAACATCATGCTGTGATGAAGAAGACTTGAAACTAGCGACTGAGACCATGAACTCATCAGGAAAGTGTTTACTGAGGGAATAAATCAGCTGACAAGTAGAAACATTTTCTCATAGACTTCTATACAATCCGCTGGAGTCGCCCCCTGCTGGCTGCTGGAGAGGACGCAGGTTTTTTTTTTTCAGTCATTGGGTTCGACCCCTAAATAAAATTAGGAACCTGAAAATGACCAAAATATCAACTCTTTAAACCGTAATTAAAAACACATCCTAAAAGCTCAACTTAAATTCTTACGAATGCTTATTACTGATCTAAATATCATTAAACTGTTGCTGTAACGCCACCTAGAGCTGTGTTGTAAAGCCACGTGCAGCAGAGAAGACACACTTGGCTGCTCCGGTCCAAACCAAACAACATATAAAGTTTAAATATTTAAATATATAGTTAGTCAGAGTGATAAACTCTCCAATGTGTTTCCGTCAACTGTCAGCCTTGTGTGGCAGGAGGCCGAGGACCTGGGTGTTGCATCATGAGAGGAAACGCATCACTACTACTAGCAAGTGTTCATCCTGTTCAAAGAAACATCAGACTGAGAGCAGGAAGACACATTGATGAGTAAAGAGGAAAGCAGGAGTTGGTGAACTCATTCTGAACTTCGTATCATTTCCTGTCGTTGAAGAATTTAGCTTCTTGACAAGTGACTTTTTAGGTTATTTGAACTATTTAACTATATAAAGTAGTTTTAACAACTTATGTACACTCGTTTTTATGTAGTTAGCTAGACTTAACTACGTTAGCCAGTTCTGATCTACGTTATATACTGTTAGCTGGCTTAGTCCAGTGTTTCCCAACCTAGTAAATCTGGGGGTTGTGAGATGATTAATGGGAGGAAAGAAGAAAAGTTCTGATACACAAATCTGATTGTTTTTGGACTTTTCTGTAATCTTTGATTACTTTCACCACTGAATATTGTCTCCAGTCATGTCTGTGGCTCTTTAAAGCTTTATGATTCACTGCGGTTTGTTTTATAAACTTTTTTTAACAGCAGCTCATCCAGTTTGTTGAGTTGTGTCATTCAACGTATCTTTACAGTTTTTGTTTAATGTCATGTTGGGACACTTGGGTGTATCACACATCAACTGATGAGAAACACAGACACGAGCTCAGTTTGACACTCTGTGCCAACCACATCCTTCCTCAATCTTCATTCTCACTCATGCAAAGACGAGTAACCTCAGAAGAGAAGTGTAGTTCGGGAACCACAAGCTTTTATGCTTTCTCAACCGTCCTTTGGCTCTTACAGTAAAACCAAAACAAGTGTGATGAAACGCTGTCGGCAAAGACACACCCACTCCAAGTAGTAGATCATACCTTGTTTTATTAAACATATAAATACAAATTTCAACAGAGGAAATGAACACAAAGTACTTCTTTATAAAAAAAAAAAAAAAAAAAAGAGCCATGGATTAGAACAGAGGATTTCTGAGAGAAAAACCACCATCATCCATTTGGTGAGAGCAAAACAAACGTTGAACCCAGTTTCTAAGATCTTCAGGCTGGTTGAAACACATCAGCTGTGTTTTATTGTCTGAAGTATGGTCTGAAAACAGAAGTGGAGACGTGGGGTTCAAATCTCCATAATCACCCTCCACCGCTGCATGGATTTCCATCGCAGAGCTAAGCCAGTAATCCACTCTGCAGGAACCTCGTACAAAAGGTTCCCCTGTTGGCCCGAAACCCCCCCCCCACCAAAAAACTTGCGGCTCGTTCATTATACACTGCCGCAAACACCAAAAACAAAACATTCAGGAGTTCAGCACATTTCAGAAATTTGCCTCAACTTGTCCACAAACCGCTGTTTGATTTAAAGGAAAAATCCGCCCCTCAGGTCAAAACGCCTCCCGGCCTGCCTGATTCCAGGGGCCACGCCGTTCTGTTCTGTACGTTTGAGCCCGTTTACTGCAAACCATTTACACTCTGCATCACAGCAGAACGTTTTTCTCTGTTTTAGTTTGGTATTAAGTGTCTATTGACTTCCATTCATTTCACTAAAAGGTATGAAAAAAAAACAAAAAAAACTTGCTGACCTTTAACAAATACATGAGTCGTGTTGTGATACATGTGTTTGAAACAAAATGTACTCGAAGTATGAAATGTAAAAAGTACTCACAGGTTTTATATTATTGGATTTGTAGTATTGCTGACATGTAAACAACATGTTTAACTTTAAATACTGTTGGTTTAATTAAACGATAATGAATCATATTTTTTGCATAAAAAATACAATATTTCAAGTGTATCAAGTAAATAAAAGTACTTGAGCAGATGTACTTGGATACTTTCTACAGCTGGAGGTGACTAAGGTAAAGTGAAGATGGGTCAAAAATGAATCTTAAATGACTTTAATAGTTTATTTATCCACAATATAAAGTCATTTGTGTGTCAAACATTTGATGGATTCGTGAGAATTTGCCACTTTCCTTGTCTTACATGGTAGTAAACAATATTTGTCAGTTGGTTGAAAAAAGAAAACCGACAAATTTTGACGGCACGGCGAGAACGAGATGTTTAACAGAACACGCGGTTATCAGATGAACCAAGAAACAGGCAGATTATTTGATAATGAAACCAAATCGCTGGCTGCAGCCTTCGAGGTTTTGAGGCGGTCTAGACTTCTCAAATCAGTCATCACTTAAACTGCATCGCCTCTCTCTGATGGATCAATGACTACAGGAAGCTTCAATAGCGTCTGTAAACTAAAACTAAAATAAATTCTGCCTACAACAAATATGTAAAAGTGTAAAGTTTACACATTATTGAACACTTACTATTATTAGTATTACTCAGAGGGGTAAAGTAAACATGTCTGTATGACGACTGTGGGGCCATTTAGTCATAATATTCTGCCTCTGGTGACACCAAATCACAAATGTAGACAGCGTCAACGAGAATGTGAAAGATTAACAGAACAAACGAGCTCAGGGATGTAAAACCGCAGTCGGGGTGGATTTTTCCTTTACGTCACAGACGATTCGACTCATGTCTGTTAAAACATAATCTTGCATCAGGTTGTTAATTGGATTTTGGACTGTTTTCATCGAAGGTGAAGAAATAACAGCTCTAGTGATAGTGAAGCCCCGCCTCCCCGCGACAAGACTGTGGTCACACCTGCGCTAAAAGTGAGCAGGTGTGAGAATAAAACGGCTGCACAATAAAAAACAGGGGGGGATCACACAGAAACAGAGGAAATGGTTGATTGTCTGTGTGAATCTGTGAAGAACAAAATCTGTGTTAATAAAAAAGTGTTTCCTTTCTTTCTGCATCCCGTCGGCCTCCTCTCCCGCGTGACGTGAAGGTGGCTTTTTGTTTTCCCACTTTTGAAACTCAAGACTAATCTACTGGTGACTTTACTTGCGTGCGTGTTTGTGATGTACGTGGCGTCCAAACGATCATCTGGGGCTGAATTGAGATCAAAACAAAAAACACACAGATTCCAATCGAGCTCCGCTGCAAATTCTCCCCCAGCAGTTTGCACTTGTTCGAACCGTCTGATCCTGCCTGTGAATACATTCAGAGCACATGTGGGGCCTCTCCCATTCAGACAGACAGAGGTAGGAGTGGTTGAGCGTCTGAAAGGTTGTGTGGAAAATCACTGAGTAACCCCCCCCCCCCCCCGCCACAGCGCCGCCCATCTGCGTCAAAATATTCCTTAAATCAGATTAATGTGCATCTCATCGGAGCAACTGAAATCTGTTGGCTGAGGTTTTTATTTACAGAACTGCCACTCGCTATCAAAACAGGAAATCAATCCGTGAGGTTTCTGCCTGGACTCACGGCAGCAATCACGAAAGAACAGAAAAAAAATAAAATAAAACTATGCTCCTGCTGAGTCAGCAGACAACAAGTCGCCGACGTTTTAAATGTCCCAGCTCTTCAAATAATCTTAGTTATTGCAAAACTTTTCCGTTCAACCAAAGTCATCCCTCAGATTTTTACTTTACAATTCTTTTTTCTTCGTTCACCAGTCGAGCCCAGTTCGACCCTCTCGTGAATTTAAAGTCACACCGAGGGCGACGCTTCCCACTGTTGTGGAGGTTTGTCCAGAATCCTCAAAACACACATTGCAAATTGCAAAGTGTGTTTTTTTTTCTCTCCAGGAGGTCAGAAACGACAGCTGTCAGCGCCCCTTTTTATACGTCAGGACATATAAAATACTACAACGTAATGTCAATAAATTCAAAATAACAGCGTGCCCTGTGGGTCACTTCAAACGTTTTAGTAACAAATAAAGAAATTATTTAACGTGGTTGTTTATTCAGAGTATTTTTAGCTCGAGATTGTACTGAGTTAGGACTGCAGCTAAAATTCCTGATTAATCGATTAGATGTTTGGTCTATAAAATGTCAGAAAAATGTTGATCAAAGTCCAACTAATCGATTATTTGATTAATTGTTGCAGCTCTAGTGGCAACACAGGAAGTGACGTCATGACTTTGGCTCTCTATCAAACTGAAAATGAACTTCTTAACTTTGTGTGACGTCGTACAAACTGAGCGCTGACACGCGTCATCGTTATTTACCGTCTTTGTTTGGTTCAGCAAACGGCGGCAGAGGACCACAAACTGATGGAAATCTGTCTTTACGGAGCGGCAGACTGGAAAAACCTTCACAACTCATCTCACCAGGTGTTTCTGACGCTCAGGTGCGTGATGACATCATCGTCACACAGCTGCAGCATCTCCGATTCAGTTTCAGTGGCCGTGAGTGAAACTCCACGTTAACACACGTCTATATAATCGTCTCCACACTGGACACAAACGCCGTCCCGCACCAACATACAAAAACACATTTTCTGAGGGCCTTTAAATCCTCGACCTCTCGGGATCTGAGCGCCGCTCCTTCGTTTATCTGCTGGTCGTCGTTCCTGACTTCCTGTCTGATTGTTTCTGAGGCCTGTGAAAGAGGAGTTTCTAAAATAAAAACAATGCTCAGGCGGCTCCTGTCCTCAGCGGGGACTCTGTCGGGCCCCGGGCGTGCCGGCGCTGGCGATGAAAAGAAGTTTTTTTTGGAGCTCAGAGACCGAGCGAAGTTTCTCATGTCGAGCCTCCTCGGCTGGATGATGAGGAAGAGCAGAGCCAAAACCGCTCGCCTTCGCTTTAGAAAAACAAGAGAGGGAAACAGCAGCGTCTTTGTCTCCTCTCGTCCCACACCTCCCAACCCCCCACCCTCCTGCTGCTGAAACAGAATCACGTGGCTGCACTTGAACCAAGCGCCCCCACCCCCCACTCCCACGCGCCCCGCCGCTCTCGCCTTCATCTCTGGCCGTGGAGCGCTGAAACGACGGGGGGCTGCTGGGAGCCGCTGGGCTGAGAGACGGGGGGCCACATGGGAGTCTGTTGCATGTGGTGGTGGTGGTGGTAGTGGTGGTGGTGCATGTGGTGGCCGGTGGGCGACGACGGGGGCAGCCAGGCCGGCTGGTGGCTGGGCGGCGAGGAGGCCCAGAAGGAGCCGAAACCCGACGTGGAGGAGGGCGCCGGGGGCGAGCAGGCCATGGACACCTGGGAGGGGCCGGTGCCGGAGCCGCACTCGGACGCCCGAAGCTTGGAGAACATGGTCATGGCCTCTGGGAAGTTCGGCGGCGTGGCGGGAGTGTTTCTGGGGGTGCACATCTGGGAGGGAGGGAGAGGAAGGAAGTTAACAGGCGTTTGTTTCGTACTTTCTTTAAATGAACACAGAAAAACGCGACTCTCCTGGATGATGTAACCATCAGAGAGAACAACGAGCTGGGATTATTTCAGCTTCTGCGTCAGTTTGCCCCGGAGAGGGAGCCAATCAGAGGGCGTGAAAATTTAGAACTGTTCGACTTTGTGAACAAAACTCGTCGATATGGTTACTGAATCTTTACTGGACGATTTACTTTAAGACGCCTTCTCAACTTCTCAAACAGTGGAGGACAGTAAGTTATGTTCAAATTAGAGGTACTTGTACTTTGCTTGAGTATTTTCTTTTCAGGGAGATATTGTACTTTTTACTTCACTACATTTATCTGACAGCTTTATTTACACAAAAGAGATTTGAAGTTTATAAATTAAAGTTCCCAACAGTTTGTACAGCTGCTACATTCGTTGATTGACAGAAATTTATTTTGCAACTCTTTTGATGATTCAGGGTTCACAAATGTGAAGATTTGCTGATTTGAGCACAACATTTCTCACTATTTTCAGAATTTTTACAATCGATTAAAGGAGAAAATAATCAGCAGGTTAATCCATAATAAAAATAATCATTAGCTGCAGTCTGATACAAAATAGTTCAACCAACTACAGTAAATTCCTGCTTTTACATTAATGCATTGGGAATATTAATAATAATCTAATATATAAAAGTTTCTGCATTGAGTACTTTACACACTTTTAATACTTTAAGTACACTTTTCTGATTATACTTTCCAGAGTATTTTTACAGTGTGGTATTAGTACTTTTCCCTTAAGTAAAGGATCTCAGCACTTCATCCACAACACTGTTCTCAGTTATATTTAAAAATGCAGTTATTAGGGAGAAACGATTATCCCACTGTTGATTGTCGACACGTCTGCAGCAGAAAGTCAGGCAGGTTTATTCGCATGTTTCAGGTCGCCGAAAGGTGACGGAGCTCGTTTTTAACTTCAGCTGCGTCCAGACCGGCGGGTGGTACGCAGATCAAAGAATACTTGATTTATTCAGATATTCCCCGAGATGAAGGTCTGAACTCTGCCACGAATTAAAGTACTGAGAAGTGTTAAAGTTTGGTGTTAAATACTTGTGTGTGTCTTTATTGATGCTTGTATGTTGTTCCTCAAATGTAAGTCGCTTTGCCAAATGAGTAAATGGAGTAAAAACTCCAGTGACTTCAACACTGATGAACTGAGCGGGTCCTAACATGCTAAACCCAGCCCAAATCAATCCTTTATTTATTTACATTAAGTGTGTCGGGTCTAAACGTGTTGAAATCCGACACGCTGCCGAACGTCTCCGGTGAAAACATCATTTAAAGTTTCGTTCTCACGGCGACACAAACACAGATCAGGCAGCAGCAGCCAGAAATAGAGGAAATGGAGGAGGGGTCCTCTCAGCTGTGCGGCAGGAGGCCGGAGGGAGCGCCGGTATATTTAGAGCCGACACACAAGATGTTTCTGTGACACCAAAACAACAATAACTCAGTCACAACTGGCCTGCAGACACTCTCCTCTCCTCCAGAGTCCATTACCTAAAGTGCTGTTTCTCTATTTAATATTTTATTGCCGCCTCGTCTCAGCACTTTTAGTCTGATGAGTTTTCTCTCGCTTGTTATGCTGGATGTGTGCATTTTCCCAGCGTGACGTCAACACAGCTCATCTCAAGCTCGCACAAAGCGAAACACATCTTCAGAAAACACTGATTCACAAGTTCCCCGTGAATATTTCATTCCTGTCAAAGTAAAAAAAAAAACTCTTTCGTTCCTTATAAATTAAGCGATGTCTGTGTGAGATGGTGATTAAAAGTGAATTTCATGTCTCAAACTGCTTCATTTAAACCATTTATGGGGCGCCTGAAAGGAAAAAACTGTCTAGTGTTTCACAAGAAGAAGAATTATTAGACAAACAGACTTTTGTGTAGAGGAAATGTCTGTTTTTACATCTAATCTTAAATAACATTGTCCTTTTAACTACTTTTATGCAGTAGAACATAAACTCCATGTAAAATTAAACTTCAACCAACAGCCCGGGCTTTTATTTGCTTAAATCACTGAACTCACCCCGGCCTATATTTGGGACGGGCCTTTAATTCTTTTACCATGCTGGTAAATCTGAATGAATTAGACTGTGGTGCTCATCGTTTCTGTAAAATGAACCAAACGATTAAATTGTGGACAATATAACGATGCGTGTCTGTTTTAAACATTTATATTTGTATAGAGGTTTCATACATCCTCCAAACTGCACATAAAAGCAGAATTTGGGGGCTCAAATGAAACAAATCTGGCAGATTGAGATTAGCTCGCTCAGTAGTTTTGGGGGTAAATTAGGTAGGAAGGTTTATTGTCACAATTTAAGGAGTTGTAGGGTGAAATTGTGTTTTGGAATTCCCTTCTGCTACATAGCAGACAACATACATTAATACAGAATCAATTATAAAATGGTGAACAGAAATAAAACTATCATCACTGGAGTTTAAGAGTCTGATAGCTTGGTGGAAAAAGCTGCTCAGCGGTCTGGTGGTGCGGCAGCTGAAACTTTAACTGAAACTGAATACGCTTTACTCACTGAAACTGTGATTTATTTGAATTATTCTCTTTTCATTCTCATCAGGATGCAGTTTGAAAGACTGAACGTTTTTTTCCCCCCACTGCAACACATCCGCCAACGTGTCCCTGACCAAGACACCCAACTCCTAGCTGCTCCAGAGGCGTGCGACCTCTGACTCTGCATAGCGGTTGAAGGTTGGATGTAATTTTAGTCGGAGGTTTCCAAACACAGACCATCGTTATTATTCCTGCTTCAAACATGGAGTGACGTTAAGGAATAAAGCCACACGCCGTCTGAAGCATCAGCGCAAACACATGACTCCCGGGGGACCGCAGCGTTCCGCCCGTGTTCAGGCTGGATCTCTGTGTACGGTATAAACAACAGCTCCCATGACTCTCCGTCACGCCGCCCGGGAACAGCGTGTACCACACACAACACATGTGACCCTCATGCATTAACGCCCAACAGACAACAAGCCACAGAACCGGTTCTCTATCAGACATTCAATATTTATTCATGCTGGTTTCTGTTTTTAATATTTTATTCTTCACATTATCTGCTGCATTTTTACAAAATAAAAGTTTTCACTGTTTATTTATTTTTGCTTTATTTGCATGTTGACTTGTGTTTTTTATATATTGATTGTTGTAAACCCGTGTGATTCTTATTTTATCTGTACTAGTTTATGTTTTACGCTGACGGAGAAGCACTTTGTGACTGAAATAAAGCTATAATAATTCTTAAATATTTGTTCTGTGCTGCAAACATCACAGTTTTGTCGTTTCATGTCTATCTGTGTTACATCAGGACACAAAGCAGCTCGACTCCAGACGGACTTTTTCACAATAAACCTCTGGTTTTCAGAGACGCCCTTCTGCGCTGACAGCAGAAAGTGTTTATCTTTACTATTACTGCAACACTCGCTGCTTTCTCCTCCATGCTCGTGGCCCTTGGGAGCGTCCTGCAGCCATGTTGGGACGCCGTGAGTGTAGGAAGAGAAAGCGGAGCGGGTCGACACTCGGCCATCTGGCAGCTGAAGCTCGCCCTTGTTGCTTCATTCCTTCTCTTCAGCTCTGTGCAACCCTGTACTCTTCCACACCAGAGCCTCGGGCGGGATGATGTCACCGCGCTGCACCCAAAATAATAACAAACCCGGGCCGCCGCCGCCGCTGCCTCTTCCTCGCTCTCTCAAGCCGCAGCACGCTGTTTCCAGCAACACACGGGCACGTACCAACAACCAGAGCAGCGGCAGGAAAGCTGCTTCAGACTGAAAACAAAACGCGGCCGCAGATGGCGGCACGCCGTTCCTGCATGATCGGGATAAGACAAATCCCCAGGATGCAGTGCGGTGGGTTAGTGGGAGAACATTCAGACGTGTTAAGAAACGGCGTTGCACAAGCAGCGCTGGGCCAAGGACGTCTCCCTGCGCACGCTGACGCAAGTCTGCACAGCAACAGAATCACTCTTTCATTCAACCGCAGTTCAAGTGATTCCTCCTCATAAGCCGATAATTACTGAGTCACAGGGCGGCAGTTAAACAGCACAAAGACTCAAAGCAACCAGAGACGGACTCGGTGACGCAGGTTCAATCCAAACCAAGTGAGACGTGTGCAGACCAGAAACCGTTCGTGACTTCAGGTTCCCGAGCTAAAAGTGAAAGAACACAGACTCCTCATCAGCACGGACGTCTGTCAGAGTCCAGAGCTCCCTCCGTGTGGTCACATGGGTGGTGTAAACATTAAACCAAGTGCACTGTGGGTAGTTCAGAGGACCTGGGAATTGAGAGTATTCAACCAAAACAGAGCCGGCTCGACTGCCTGTTTCCAAACTTCAACCGTCAGCGGCTGAACTCCAGAAGTTAACGCGTGTTATCCAGGTTTCTTAAACACTCGCTAAAAATAAGGCGACTCGCTCATTTCACGCCGCCAGTAGACGAGTTGGCGTTTTAGTAGAAAGCAGCATGGAGCCGAGGAGCCCAAGTGACTCAGATCTGATGTGTTTTATAACAGTGTGAACAGCCCAGGTCACATAGACTCTCTTTGTTTGCTACTGCACAAAGCGTGCGGCGTCTGACATCGTTTTATTCTTCTGCACACGCGGGTCACATTCAGGCCGTGGTCGGGTCGCACTTCAGTCTGATCTGGACCACATTTAAAACTATTAAAATCAGATCTGGACAATAAATCGGAGCATGAAAGCCTCCAGCGTGAACCGAGACAAAGTTCCTGCGTGTAGCCCGTAAAGATAAGGCGTTCCTGGTCAACAGCGCCGCGCTGGGCGAGCGACAGGTGTTTTTACGGTGTTCGTGCGAAACAGGGCCTGAGGTACGTTTCCTCTCGTTTGGTGGATGTCTCAGAGGTGTTACCCCAGTCAGCAGCGACGTGGATTTAAACCCTGCCGTATTTAAAAAGACAGTAAAGTGCAGAGCGTATTAAACACACCGCCGTTTCTGTTTAAATAAACTCTGCGTTTTGTCAGGGATGAACTCGCCTCTGATGAATGAGTCCTGCAGGTCGGAGCTGGAGCGCATTAGTACCCGTTCACACTGAAGATTAAAGCCAGATGTCAGCGGGTGTTGGTGGGTTTGTGTCCAGTGGGGAAAAAACCTCTTAATATCATTGTTTTTAGATTTAATTTAAACTGGACATGCTTTTTAAAGTGTGTCTGAACAGCAGAACTGTGAGTCGGTCCTGCAGGCCAGCGGGTTCATCAATCGCACCGTCCAGAAAGACAGAATCCGCCTTAAGTCTCATCTCTTTTCTTTTTTAAGGGCACCGAATGCACTTACCATCTGGTGGTGGTGACTGGGGATGTTGGCCTCCTGGAAGAAGGAGCTTAAGGCCGTCTGCAGAGAGAGAGAGAGAGAGAGACTTTTTATTTATTAAAAACTGCACAACATACAGAAGTAGAGAAGAGAGACCACAGAGAGGCAGGACTGACCCTCCCCCCACCGCGCCGCCGCCATCAGCCTACGGGTCAGTTAACACAACTGGTCACATGAGCTAAAGGGTTAAAACTATTATCTGCACGCCGGGATCTAAAACAGGGTTAGCAGACCACAGAGAGGCCGTTTCAGATCAGCCTCCAGCTGCCTCACGCAGCGTGTCAGAGTCTAACAGGAAGACTAACTCTGCAGAGTTAAACTGGGACTTCCTCTCAAATTTTGCAAATATTACAACAAAGTTTCCGGCTGAAAAAGTACAAACAAATTTCAAAAGAAACGTTCATTCAGCTATAATACAGAAACCGTTTCTCTCCCAGGAATCGAAACCATTAGTCGACCGACTGGTTCAGAAAATGTCAGAAACATTAAAGAACAATTTCTAGATCGTTTCATATCAAAGAAGACAAAACAGCAAATATTCACATATATTCACAATCCCGTGTTTGTACTAGGGATGAAACGGTTACCAGTTTAATGATGAACAACACTAAAATTCCCGCGCTTTGAAAAACCTCTCTGTAAATCCAGTCCAGCAACAGTCCTCCAGAAGCAGGCGCAGCACGCTGGTCTGGTCATAATTTGCTTTTTCTAAGAGCGCTGAGGGAAACTTGATGGAATAAACCACCATCGCTGTCTTCTTAATGTTCACTGCATTTACTTTTTAAATTAATTTTCAAATTAATTTAAAAAGCAACGATAAGAGCTGAAACAATTACCTGAATTGAGATTAAATTAGTTGGCAACTATTTGACTTATTGTTTTATTTGCCTCTGTAAAACATCACTGCTTCAGCTTCTTCATCATGAACGCTTGCTGAAGTCTCCTGTGATAATAAACTGAATTAAAGCTGAAACAATTAACTGCTCGAACCAAAAAAAACAAACCCCTCAACTACTATTTTGATAATTGATTAATCATTGATTAAGCTGTTCAAACGTTTATAATAACAGTGAGTGGAATTTTCACCTTGGACGTTTGCCACGATTTTCCAACATTTTCTATAGAAACGAGTAATCAATTAACTGTGAAAACAATCTGCAAAGTAATTATTAATGAAAATTATCATTAAGTCTGGACAGAGAGTCTCCTGCTGGAGGGCGGACGGGTGGAAAACTGAGACGCTAGAAAATGTAAACAGCAGTTTTCACGGCTGCCTCCCTGTGCAAACAAGGAAATGAGTCGGCTTCTTGTTTTTGTTCCTCTTTGTTGTGAACACAGTCGAGGCCGGCGTGAACAGAACCGCACAGAAACAACAGAGCCAGCCCGAACACGCCTCACACTGCAGGCGATTCAAGTCAACGCTGGGAACGACTCGGCCTGATGTCACTCCTCAGATACGAGTCCTGTTTTCTCTCTAATGTGGAAGTGAAACTGTTGCTTTTTAACCGGAGGAACAAGAAGACGTCAGGGGACACAAATAATAATAATAAACCACAACTGTACTTGTGAATGAAATGTGTGCACAGACGAAAGCCTCACTACTGTTATTAGTGCAGCACGGAGACCGTGATGTTAACAAATCACTTTAATATGAGGACTTTTTGTTCTTACTTGGCGTTTTCGTTCACTGAAAAATGATCTCGTGTCATTTTATCTGGCCAACAACACAAAGCGGTAGTTGTTTACAGTTAGGTTCATATGTTCACCACGCGGTCATATTATAGTTATTGAATTATCTTGCGTTCTGCACGTTGTATTTTAGGTTTCGTCTGGGACAGAGGACGTGCAGCGAGCCCGCTGATCTGCCACTTAACATCATGCTGAGCCAAACACAACTCAGGTTATTACCCAGACTCCTCTGAGACTCTTCTAAACATCTGGATCAAAACAATAATGAGTCTGAAGTAACAGAAATTTAGTAGTCGATACGATACCACAAAAACAATAAATCCCGCCATGTACTTCAAAATACACTCCTTTATTAAAAACATTAAACGAACAACTAGTAGCTGTGAACGCTGTGAGAGGACGTCCAGGACAGATGAGAGCTGGTTTGATGTCAATACCATCATTACATGAACATATTTAATTAATAAATCAATTAATTACTTACTTCTCTTTACAATCTCTCAGGTGTGAAATGTTTAAGGGTGGTTTGAATCTATATTGGCAGTGGTTTGAGATTTTTATGTTGAATAACAACAGTTACTGATGATTGAAACGGATCGAGCTGCACTTACTAACTCAGCAACAGACGTTCTTTTCTTAGCGCTGAAAAACTGCACCATCATCTTTGGTGATTTTCAGGTGATCAAACCGTGAAACGTCTGCCTGAATCAGCTCTCCAACAGATCCCAGAGCTGTGAGAAAAATTTGACACAGAGCTGTTGAAGGAAACAACCGCAAAACTAACTTCACTCCGGTTTCCACACACGCCTCTTTTCATTTCGACGAGTCGAGGCGGCGCGGTCGCTGCAGCTGCACATGTCGCCATCTTCCACGTGTTGGATCTCCGGTACTGTCAGTACCTAGGAAAACGAGCACCGACTTGGTACCAAAGTATCGGTTCTCAGGACAGCAAACTCCAAACAAAGATGGCGGCTGTGAATCACACATCTCTTTGCTCAATTTTTAAACAACTAAAGAATTCATTTTAGTAGTTATATTTTGTATGTAATGATGTTTCGTTCAAATATTTTATTCTTTCATACACATATACACACAGAGCAAGAACACATCATTTCCAGCTACTCAGATGGGGTTGGGTATCGAGAACCGGTTCCAAGTTGGAACCACTACCAAATTTCCTGGAACCGTGGATTTGATCAGCGAGTTTGGATTCTGCTTATCGGTTCCTAACTTCCTGCATATTTCAGCTCCTGACTGAACTGCAGTGAGCAATTTACAGTCCATAAAAGTGTCTCTTATCTGGCAGGAGCCGCTACGCCGACCTGACGGCACCTCATTTGTTACGACAACAAAGCACGAAGAAGAGAGTCCTTCTGTTTCCAGTCCTGGACCGTGGCGGACCGCGGCAAACGCTCCAAAGCTAACAATAGCAACATCTCCGGTATAATACACAGGCGAGCTGACGTTCACCTTTTATACTGAAGGGAAACGAATGATGTCTACAAATGACTCAATGTGTATTTTTCTTAGAGCAGAGTCCCCGGAGACGCCCCTCCAGGACAGAAACTCCCTTCACTTTAGCCATGAAGGGGAAGAGGAGCGAGGAGGAAGAGGATAAAGGTCACAGAGCGCTGACGAGATCTGTGGTGAAGGAACCAGAACCGAGACTCAATAAGCAGAATCAGAACTGATCAAATTGAAACGGTACCCGTCCTCATACTCGGATCAGGAAACAAGTCAAATCTCTTTTCCGTCCTGCAGCAGGAAATGTTGTTAAACTGGACCAAACCACGTTTTTAAGCAGAACTGAAAGTATCAGACAGGGAGTGTGAGCTTGTTTTACTGCTCAGCGTAGCCTCCATTTCCCCTTCACTGGAGGCCTCTTTCTTGACAACACTTGAATGAGCGCAGGGGCTCCCCCCCCCCGCCCCCGCAGTCTGGTTGTTTGACAACAGCAGCGGCAGTGCAGGAATGCCTGCCGTACAACGTGACACACATATCAAAGCGTGAAAGTGCTTTGCAGCTATTGTGTAAAGAGCCACTGGGTCCACGCCGTTCTTTGTCTCCTCTCGGGTTTGTTTTTCTGGCCCAGGTTCGTTTGAGAGTCACTCACTAATGTCAGTTCCCGCTGCCGTAAACACAAACACCTCCAGCTGACCACCGGCGTTTACCGAGGTTCCTTCACCGGAGGGAGGAAGGTTATATTTCACAGAGAGAAAACTGAAGGTGGTTAATGTAACACGACCAGAGCTTCATGTTAATGTAGCAGGAGGATTTTAAAGTGGCTCAGCATGGTGTTTAGTTTTTTTTAAAATGGATGTTCTGCTTAAAGCAATGAAGAAAGCCTGTTTCATTATTCTTTTTATTTGGTTTCTTGGCGTCTCAGTGCCTGGTTTTAAGGTCTGTTATTGTCCTGCATCTTCTGTCTGTTGTTTTATTTAATCCCAGTACCCATTCCCTACAGCAGTGGTTCTCAATGTGGGGTCCGGGGACCCCCCAAGGGTCCTTGAGGGGGTTCTAGGACGATAAATCATTTATTTTCACTATAATTCCATCCATAAGACAATGACAGGATGTCTGACTATGTGTTTCATTCACTTTGAGTAATAAAACATCAGAAGCAAAAACTCGATGTGTCATTTTAGGGGTCCTTGAGGTGAAAAAGGTTTAACAAATCTACAGGAGGCCGTTGCTGTAAATAGGAATCTGTTTACAATCGACTTGCCTAGTAAAATAAAGGTAAGATAATAAAAAGAAAAAACCAAGTTAAATAACTGTAAATGATTAAACATATTTTATGACAGCAAGTTAGCTTAGCAAACATTAGCTTAGCAGTTCTGTAAAAATGAAAGTCCTCCAAACATTTTGTAATTTGCATGGTTTTGTTTCCTCACTGAATTGCTAATAGCAAAACATGCTAATTAGATGCTAAAAAGAACCCGGGGTTAACCAGTGTTGCTATATTTGTTAAAGCAGTGGTTCTCAAAGTAGGGTCTGGGGAACCCCAGGTGTCCTTGAGGAGGTTCCAGGGGGTCCCCAGCAAAAAAGGGGAATCTTGTATTTTCACATATAATTCCAAGTAACATAAGGTGGGATATTTTGGTCATGTGTGTCATGCACTGTCTGTAATAATAAAGCGAAAATGCTATCAGATGGGGGAACCTGGGACAAACTCAAACGGGGTTGTCTAATTTGTGTCCAATTAGGGGTCCGTGACGTTAAAAAGTTTGTGAACCAATGTGTTAAAGTAATAATGGCTGTTATAAAACAGACTGAAACAAACAACCAATCGATTAATGGAGAAAATAATCACCAGACCTTCAGTTATAACGGTCTCTTTTCTTGTCTTAATGCAGTCAACAGTTTTCAATCAACAACAATACAACTAAAAACACACAGCATCGTCCTGCCATCTCTTTTTAAATACATCATCCTCTAATCTCGCCTTCGCTTAAATCATTCCTGGTGATGTCACGCTCGAGGAAGTTGAAGGAATCAAAGTCCAGCTCATATAACGTCTTTAGAAACGCCCTCAGTACCATGTGTGAGTGCTCAGGTCAAAGTTTACGGAAGGTGAAGGCATCTGTAACGTCTGCATTTATGTTGTTGTGGCTCTGGAGTGATGGGGCCTCGTGGTCACAGCCTGAACAACCGAAATAAAGAGTAGCCTGTTTACAACATGACAGAGAGGAACACAAAACCATTATTCTCCAGCCTCACATCAGAGCCGAAACCACCGGCTGAATAACAGAGATCACGACTGACTGAAAGTCAATTAATTGTATGTAATTTAACACAAAAAAACTCAAAACAATATCCAGATCCAGCTTCTCTACATGTGAGGAATTTCTGCTTTTCTGTTTCATGTGGAAAGCCTAAAGCCCGTTTTATACTTGACTCCCACGCATTTCCTCCAAACTCACAGGAAGTGCTCCGTGCTTTGAAGTCAATTTCACATGCGGCCTATCCGCGCAACAGAACCCACGTGACGTGACTCGTTTCACTATCAGAGTTTGATCCATTCAGTCGATAACATTTAAAAAGTCTACAAGAGCTGCACATTTATCATTTTACCCCCATTCAAGTTAGCGTAAGGCTAAACTGGAAGTTAGCCTGCCCGGCAAGCAGAAGTTAACACAGCGGGAGCTATAACGCTACCGCCAACTGAAGTATAAATGCATGGCTACGTGCGTTAACATCACCGGCGCTTACATCACAGAAGCTTAAAAAAACCGTCACAGAAGCTAATGTCACTGGCACTAACGTCACAGAAGCTAATGTCACAGAAGCTTAAAAAAACCCGTCACCAAAGCTAATGTCACTGGCACTAAAGCCATGGAAGCTAACGTCACAGAAGCTAATGTCACACTAATGTCACTGGCACTAACACCACGGAAGCTAACGTCACAGAAACTAATGTCACTGGCACTAACGCCACGGAAGCTAACGTCACAGAAACTAATGTCACTGGCACTAACACCACGGAAGCTAACGTCACAGAAGCTAACATCACTGGCACTAACATCACAGAAGCTAACGTCACAGAAGCTTACGTCACAGAAGCTAACATCACTGGCACTAACGCCACGGAAGCTAATGTCACTGGCACTAACGCCACGGAAGCTAATGTCACTGGCACTAACGCCACGGAAGCTAATGTCAATGGTACTAACGCCACGGAAGCTAACGTCATGGACGCTAACATCAAAGAACTTCCATGTGTAGATGATGTGATGAAAGGACCAGGAGTCGTTGGATTAAACAGGTGAACATAGCTAAGTTACCTAGCCAGTAGCAAGTAAACAATGAGCATTAGCTTAGCATTATAGCGCTAACATGTTGGTGACATATATTGTGTGAGACAAGATATGTAGTTCATTGACAATTTAACACAAAACTAAATGTTACTTTACTATTTTACAACAAACTGCGACCTTCTTGACTTAAATTATGTTTTAAACTGACAGTGGAGGGACATCAACTCTCTATATCTTTGGGCTTTTCAGTAAAAAATTCAGATATTTGAAGGCGCCACTTGAAGACCATCAATTATTCAACATATTGATTAACTTACTGTTTCAGCTCCATTTGTCACCTGAAAGGCCATTAATGAAACCAAAATAAACCATCTACAGCCCAGAGTAAGTCAGACACCTCAGTCCATCACTCAGCTCCTGAGCAAGTTAAAACCAACAAGCCAATCAAGCTATCCAAACACTGAGCCAAGCCCTCTGGTGACCCATCTGGCCCGGCTGCAGCCCAACAGATCGCCGGTCTAAGGAGAACCATCTGGAACCCTGAGGTCAGAGATCCTTCAGCTGTCCAACAGGCCAGACGGCCGCAAACAGACAGAATGACGATGTTGTGATTTTGTGTTTGATGTAATTAGTCTAAATACTTCGACAGGAGGCCATCTTGATTTATTGATTCATCACTTGGGTCTTTTAAATGTCTGGTCTGAAAACAGTGACATGTGTCCATCACAGTTTCACAGATATTCAAGTTTATAATCACATAAAAACAAGACAAAAGATAATAATAAAGATGAATGTAAATGTTGTAAATGATTAGCATTAGTGTATTTTCATTAGCATGAACGTGTCATAATACTAGTACTGGTTTTCATAGTGTGCTGTTGCATGACATGTAAAATGGAAGATGTTTTGATTGTATAGTTGTCGCTCCACATCTGTACTGTCGCTCTTGCTGTCCCGCTGCCTTTCTTGGCCCGGCCGCCTTGAACAAGAGATTTTTCCGCTGGTTAACACTAATTATTACACTAATTATTCTGCTGTGGTTTATATTTTTACACTTGTCATAGTAACTTATCTAATGTTGTGTTTTGCGCCACCGCTTTAAGCTCGCACGCTCACACACAGTGGCGTCGACGACGAACACTTTTCTTCAGTACGGTAACGTTAACTAAAGGTTTGAACAGCGTAGAGTGTTTCCATTCGTTTGTGAGAACACAGTCAAGCTAGCGGCACCTACATTTCCAGTGCACGCGTATTCGAGCCTTTACGGTAAATGAAAGGTCACAGAGCCGACAGGCATGTTAGAGACTTTATTCTGTCATTTTCTCTTTTTACAAAGAGAAGTGTTGCAGTCTTGGTGAAGACATGAGACCAGTTTTCAAAATAAGATGTTAACATAATGTATTTATAATATGGAAATAAGATTAATTGGATTTTATTCAGAGAAAGTATAAAACATGTTACACATATCCATTAAATAATTAATAATTATTCATTTAGCTGACGCTTTTATCCAAAGCGACTTACAATTGCAATATATGTCAGAGGTCGCACGCCTCTGGAGCAACTAGGGGTTAAGTGTCTTACCCTTGGACACATTGGTTGGATGCCACAAAGGGAACTGAACCCAGAGGCATGTGTCTCCTACACTGCACCATCGCTAACCCCATAAAGAGTAAAGAAACAAACAAAAAAACCCACTAAACTGTTAGGAAATTAAATTATTCCTTGATTTTGTGTTGCTGGAAAACCATTATGTGTTGACATGTTTGCTGTTCTACCACAATTTATATCTAGAGAATGTGTTTAAGACCGCAAAGTTCTTCATAGATCTAGCCTCTTAATTTTGCTGTCAAAGTGCACCAAATTAATGCATTTTACTTTAAAAATGTACCACAGACTCACAAAAATCCCGTGGGAAAAAATTGTAAATCAAGGTTGAATAAAGAAATAAATAAAAATTTAATTAAATTTTTTAAAAAAGTAGAAAAATCCTCATGCTGGAGAAGCTGGAAACAGATTAATCATCTAATCAGTTTTAATAACAACAACACAGGAAGGCGAACAGCTGGACGGGTGATGCATCTTAATTAAGTCTATAAATACATAACTGAACAGGACCAGGATCAATGTCAGACCACTTAGCTCCAAGTACATCGACTCCGACCTCAAATCTCCTCTTGTAAGATTATCCAAAAACTAAAAACAGTCCTTCCATTCATGCAGGAAACGTGATTATGGGAGTGTTTCCACCCTGCGTGCTTCAGACGTGACGATCTGAGCTAAACAAACAAGCCAAACCTGTAGTTTATAATGTGTTGAGTAAATGGACGCGGGTGTTATTGTTATGTGGACACGAGGACACGTTATCAGCCGGGGCCTCGCCTCACAAGATGGCATCAGATGATTTCGAGATAAACGTGTTTGTTTGTTTGTTTGTTGTTGTTTTTTTTCACGATGACAAACTATAAAACAATGCTTGACCGAGCGTGGTGTTTTTATGTTACACAAAAGGCTGTTCTGTCCTGTCCTCTAGTTAGGCTAACAACAACTAGCTCAGCGTTGACACACTTGAATCCTCTCGAGAATGTAAACAAAAAAAAAACGGAGCATTGAGAGCAGCACCACGTCCGCAGCTAGCTTAGCTTAGCTACAGGAGCGCGTGGTGGCGGCGCAGGACGCTAAACGCACTAAATAAACCACCAACGGGGATTAATTTAAAACGTTAAAGCTCGTATATACAGCCAGGGGGGCGGTGACTAACAAGTAACCCAGAGGAGGACGTTGTTGAGACGGGATAAATGTCGCGCTCACCTCAAACTGCCAGTGGGCCGCTTGTAGGAGCTGCTTCGCCTGATCCGCGGCGCAGCCAGCCGTCAAAACAAACTGGTTGATCATGACTTGGTGTCTCAGCTCGTCCATGTTCACCGACATGACCGCTTCCCGCGCGACCAGCAGCTTCTCCTCAAAGTCAAAAACAACAAAATAAATGTACAGTGTTCACTTCGACGGACACCGCTGGAGCTTCAGACCCAGTCCACCCTGCCTGCCTCCGCAGCCTCCAGCAGCAACAACAATGTTTTCATGTCACCACCAACAACAAAGCGGAGGGCGCTCCTGATTGGCCGGCTGCGGAGCGAGAGAGCACTCAGAGCCGGCGCTGATTGGCTGTCGCGAAAGAAGCGTTTAAATGTAACGGTGCGCTTGGTTTAACTCACAGAGACGCCGCCTACGAGAGGTGGAGTCAAGCAGAGTCACACACACACACACACACACACACACATACAGCATAAATATTATATGCATAATTTTTAAAAGGTCCTATCCTATGGAGGCCCATTTCTGACACAGTGATGAAAAAAGATCCTCTAAGTCATTATAATAAGAAACTTTCTCAAAATAATGACCTACTGTCTCTAATGACTTAGCATCTCTAAATAATGACTTAGCATCTCTAAATAATGACTTACTTTCGCAAATAAAAGAGAGAAGCGTTTAAATGTTATGGTGCGCTTGGTTTATCACTCACAGAGACGCCGCCTACGAGTGGTGGAGTCAAGCAGAGTCACACACACATACAGCATAAATATTATATGTATAATTTTTAAAAGTTCCTATCCTATGGAGGCCCATTTCTGCCACAGTGATGAAAAAAGATCCTCTAAGTCATTATAATAAGAAACTTTCTCAAAATAATGACCTGCTGTCTCTAAATAATGACTTACTTTCGCAAATAAAAGAGAGAAGCGTTTAAATGTTATGGTGCGCTTGGTTTATCTCTCAGAGACGCCGCCTACGAGTGGTGGAGTCAAGCAGAGTCACACACATACAGCATAAATATTACATGTATAACTTTTAAAAGGTCCTATCCTATGGAGGCCCATTTCTGCCACAGTGATGAAAAAAGATCTTCTAAGTCATTATTATGAGAAACTTTCTCAAAATAATGACCTACTGTCTCTAATGATTTAGCATCTCTAAATAATGACTTACCTTTGCAAATAAAAGAGAGAAGTGTTTAAATGTTATGGTGCGCTTGGTTTATCTCTCAGAGACGCCGCCTACGAGTGGTGGAGTCAAGCAGAGTCACACACACATACAGTATAAATATTATATGTATAACTTTTAAAAGGTCCTATCCTATGGAGGCCCATTTCTGCCACAGTGATGAAAAAAGATCCTCTAAGTCATTATAATAAGAAACTTTCTCAAAATAATGACCTTCTGTCTCTAAATAATGACTTACTTTCTCAAATAAAAGAGAGAAGCGTTTAAATCTTATGGTGCGCTTGGTTTATCTCTCAGAGACGCCGCCTACGAGTGGTGGAGTCAAGCACAGTCACACACATACAGCATAAATATTATATGCATAATTTTTAAAAGTTCCTATTCTATGGAGGCCCATTTCTGCCACAGTGATGAAAAAAGATCCTCTAAGTCATTATTATGAGAAACTTTATCAAAATAATGACCTACTGTCTCTAAATAATGACTTACTTTCGCAAATAAAAGAGAGAAGCGTTTAAATGTTATGGTGCGCTTGGTTTATCTCTCAGAGACGCCGCCTACGAGTGGTGGAGTCAAGCAGAGTCACACACACATACAGCATAAATATTACATGTATAACTTTTAAAAGGTCCTATCCTATGGAGGCCCATTTCTGCCACAGTGATGAAAAAAGATCCTCTAAGTCATTATTATGAGAAACTTTATCAAAATAATGACCTACTGTCTCTAAATAATGACTTACTTTCGCAAATAAAAGAGAGAAGCGTTTAAATGTTATGGTGCGCTTGGTTTATCTCTCAGAGACGCCGCCTACGAGTGGTGGAGTCAAGCAGAGTCACACACACATACAGCATAAATATTACATGTATAACTTTTAAAAGGTCCTATCCTATGGAGGCCCATTTCTGCCACAGTGATGAAAAAAGATCTTCTAAGTCATTATTATGAGAAACTTTCTCAAAATAATGACCTACTGTCTCTAATGATTTAGCATCTCTAAATAATGACTTACCTTTGCAAATAAAAGAGAGAAGTGTTTAAATGTTATGGTGCGCTTGGTTTATCTCTCAGAGACGCCGCCTACGAGTGGTGGAGTCAAGCAGAGTCACACACACATACAGTATAAATATTATATGTATAACTTTTAAAAAGGTCCTATCCTATGGAGGCCCATTTCTGCCAAAGTGATGAAAAAGATCCTCTAAGTCATTATAATAAGAAACTTTCTCAAAATAATGACCTTCTGTCTCTAAATAATGACTTACTTTCTCAAATAAAAGAGAGAAGCGTTTAAATCTTATGGTGCGCTTGGTTTATCTCTCAGAGACGCCGCCTACGAGTGGTGGAGTCAAGCAGAGTCACACACACATACAGCATAAATATTATATGTATAATTTTTAAAAGGTCCTATCCTATGGAGGCCCATTTCTGCCAAAGTGATGAAAAAAGATCTTCTAAGTCATTATTATGAGAAACTTTCTCAAAATAATGACCTTCTGTCTCTAAATAATGACTTACCTTTGCAAATAAAAGAGAGAAGCGTTTAAATGTTATGGTGCGCTTGGTTTATCTCTCAGAGACGCCGCCTACGAGTGGTGGAGTCAAGCAGAGTCACACACACATACAGCATAAATATTATATGCATAATTTTTAAAAGGTCCTATCCTATCGAGGCCCATTTCTGCCACAGTGATGAAAAAAGATCTTCTAAGTCATTATTATGAGAAACTTTCTCAAAATAATGACCTACTGTCTCTAATGATTTAGCATCTCTAAATATTAACTTAGCATCTCTAAATAAAAGAGAGAAGAGTTTAAATGTTATGGTGCGCTTGGTTTATCTCTCAGAGACGCCGCCTACGAGTGGTGGAGTCAAGCAGAGTCACAAACACAAACAGCATAAATATTATATGCATAATTTTTAAAAGGTCCTATCCTATGGAGGCCCATTTCTGCCACAGTGATGAAAAAAGATCCTTTAAGTCATTATTATGAGAAACTTTATCAAAATAATGACCTACTGTCTCTAAATAATGACTTACTTTCTCAAATAAAAGAGAGAAGCGTTTAAATGTTATGGTGCGCTTGGTTTATCACTCAGAGACACCCCCGATGAGTGGAATCGAGCAGAGTCACACCACATATAGCCCATATATTATAAATATAATTATAAAGAGATCCTATATCTATGGAAGCCCATTTCTGCCACTAAATATTGAGATTGTATCTCTAAATATTAACCTAGCATCTCTAAATGATGACTTATAGTATTTCAAAATAATGAGTTAGTATCTCTAGATGACAACTTAGCATCTCTAACTTATCATCTCAACATAATGACTTACTATCTCAAAAAAAGAGAGAATCCTTTAAATGTAATGGTGCGCTTGATTTATCTCTCAGAGGCGCTGCCAATGAGTGGAGTCAAGCAGTCACGAAATAATGACTTAGCCTCTCAAAATGCTAAGTTAATATCCAAAAATTGTGACATGGCTTCTCAAAATAATGACTTAACATCTCAAAATAATGAGTTAGAAGCATTTAAATGTAATGGTGGGCTTGGTTTATCTCTCAGAGATGCCGCTGATGAGCGGAGTCAAGCAGAGTCATGGAGCCAATTGGCTTTTAGTTTGGCAGGTACATTAACTAAGCACACACACGTAGCCTATATATTTAACATATATGTATAATTTTTTGTAGATATTATTTCTATGGAAGCCCATTTCTCCCACTGTGATGAAAAAAAAAGATCCTGTAAGTCAACATAATGACACCACTAGAATCTCAAAATAATGGCTTAAGCCCCGTCCACAATACTGCGTTTGGGTTTTAAAATGGAGACCTTTTGCTATGTTTGTTTATCCCATCCAGACTAAAACAGCGAAAACGAAGACCTAAAATGGAGAAGTTTGGAAACGCTGCCGGCCCCCGTTTTTCGTGAAAGGCCACTAGATGTGCGTTTGGTCATTTTAATATAGACGGAGATCTCTGATCTCTGAACTCTGATACGTAGCTAAAACGCTGGTGTGGACAGAGATCGTATTCGTTTTAAAACTCCGTTTTTAAACTAAAACAGAGTGGTGTAGATGGGGCCTTAGCATCCCTAAATAATAGCTTATAGTCATAGAGATATTAAGTCATTATTTTGACATGATAAGTCAAAGTTTCATCACGGCGGAAATTGGCTTCCATACACTTATCGTTAAGGACGTTGTGAGAAAAAAATAAACTGAAAAAACTTTGTTTATTTGATATACCTCATTCATAAAACCACGTAATATTGTGATATATGACCATATAACAACTTATTAAATAATAGACTATATTCAGTATGTTTACATACAATATATGGACCCACACATTTTACATTTTAACATACTAAGCAGTACTAATTCCACAGTATAACGCCAGCAGAGCAGGGACTGATCAATTGATTAATTTAGTATCACATTATTTAAGTGTATGAATGTGTTTTTAATTCAGTTATGTTCAACTTTACTTTCATATGAATAAATATGAAAGTATGTCAGTACAGCATCTGATGCCACTTTCTATCAAGTAGAACTTTAACAACGGAACAATTAGCACACAAATATATTAATATATAAATATCCACCAAGCGTTAGAGTATATTTTATTTTCAGGTAACAAAAACAGAATTCATTGATGAATTTAGAAAAGGGCTCATAAAGGCCCCCTATTAAAAATGAATTTAAAAAATAATGTAAATGAAACAGATTAGCATTACACGGAGAATGGCATATAAAAACTAATAACAGTCAAATGTACTAAAATAAACACGAGACACTTAGATGGAAAAGCATCCTTTTTATTGCTTCACTGTTCTCATTAGCTCTGGTTTGGTTAAAGAATATAATGAGAGCGTCTGTGCTCTGAAGCTCTCTTTCAGAATCACCATTTTAATCTACAGGAGTGCAGTGGTGTTGGTCCTGAGGACCGGCTGGACCAGAACCTGACAGAACAACAACTAATCTCCTTATCATGTGAGTGCAGCTCCTGCAGGCTGTCCATCTCCCGTTCTGCCACCGGCCTGAATTATTCAGCTGCAGTGTAGCTGAAAGCACATGTGGCAGAGGAAGCCTATCTATTATGTATTTTGTTTGAGGGTGTTTGGTGCTGCTGGACAACAGAAAAGCTCCTGAAGGAAAGACTGAAACCAAATGATTACGTTTAACCCCTTAAGCCATAGTTTCCCTGTATATCTTCAAAGTTAAATCCTATTCCACACCTGTTCGTTAATGCATCTACAGACATGTACACGAGTGATGCATGATGTGGATTTTTTCCTCACCGATCCACCGATAATTTATTCACATTTTGTAAATTAAAGAGAACTTAATAACCTGTCATTATTACACACCTGATGTTAAGAAAAGCTAAGATGTCACATACGACAAGATTTATAATTAAATATTCCATAACTCAAGACTGACTCTCTAAATAAAGTATGGCTTTAAAATGTTTTGCATAATAAATCAAACGTACTGACATAAGTGACAAAAATAAAATACATCCCTCAGTAAGTGGCTCTATCCAAGCGCAGCTATATGATGTCATGAGTGCGACGACAGCAGCTACGCACGTTAAAGCATTGTTTGATTCTTATTGGTTAAATTGTCAGTCAAAATTTTATTTTCCGATATGATTCTAATAATGAAAATATGCCCAGTATCGGCCAATAATTTATTGGATCAATAATTATCGTGCATCCCTAATATACACACATGCATATACACATACACGTGTTTGATCTGCTCTGATGTTTTTTTTATTTACCTTTTTTACCTTTTTACCTAAAATGTAAAAGCCTTTGCCATTGATTCTTCTGAATAAATTTATAAACGCAGCACTTTTGTTTTTGCCCCCATTCATCATGAGCTGAACTCAAAGATCTAAGACTTTCTCTACGTACACAAAAGGCCTATTTCTCTCAAATATTGTTTACAAATCTGTCAAAATCTGTGTTAGTGAGCACTTCTCCTTTGCTGAGAAAATATATCCAGCTAACAGGTGTGCCTTAGGCTGGCCACAATAAAAGGCCTTAGGCTGGCCACAATAAAAGGCCTTAGGCTGGCCACAATAAAAGGCCACTCCAAAATGTGCAGTTCCACAACGCCACAGATGTTGCAAGTTTTGAGGGAGCGTGCAGTTGGCATGCTGACTGCAGGAATGTCCACCAGAGCTGTTGCTCATGAATTGAATGTTCATTTCTCCACCATAAGCCGTCTCCAAAGGCGTTTAAGAGAATTTGGCGGTACATCCAACCGGCCTCACAACCGCAGACCACGTGTAACCACACCAGCCCAGGACCTCCACATCCAGCATCTTCACCTCCAAGATGGTCTGAGACCAGCCACCCGCACAGCTGCTGCAACAATCGGTCTGCATAACCAAAGAATTTCTGCATAAACTGTCAGGAACCGTCTCAGGGAAGCTCATCTGCATGCTCGTAGTCCTCAACGGGGTCTCGACCTGACTGCAGTTTGTCGCCTTAACCGACTTGAGTCGGCAAATGCTCACATTGGAAACTTTGGAGAGGTGTTCTCTTCACGGATGAATCCCAGTTTTCACTGTACAGGGCAGATGGCAGACAGTGACACCGGATACTGACTGGTCTCTGGTCTCCCCTGGACCCCCCAATACAGTGAAACTTCACATTTTCAAGTGGCCTTTTATTGTGGCCAGCCCTTTAAGGCACACCTGTGCAATACCCATGCTGTCTGATCACCTCAGCTCATGAACAAAAGTGTCGCGTTTATAATTTTGTTCAGTGTGTGTGACGATGCTCATTTGCATTGTCTCTGCTTGTCAGCAGTTTGGAAAACTCATTTTTTGCCCCACAATATTTACTCTGACAAATGTTTTCACAGGTTTTGGATCTTTGAACCTCACCACAGACAGTGAAATAGAGTGCTTTTGTGGTTCAAACATTTCAAGCAAAAATCTGGAATATGAGGAAGTCTGACAGAAGTTATGTACATTCTCATTTATATTGAAATAATTTAAACCTTGTATTTATTGATTTATTGTCTGTTTTGTGGCTTTTAAACAAGCATCCTTCCAATCTATCCCATCAATATCTTCTTGTGGATCAATTTCCCAGTCATTTAATTTATCTAGTGTTGATTCAGTCCTAGATTCTACTAATATGCGGTAATATTTAGATACATGACCTGTAACTATTTAAAGAAGTGTTTTTTAGGGATTTGTGTGTTTTACCTTCGCTGACTAAAGACACACTGTATTATGCTCAGTAAAGAGAGATTTCATGAGTTAGATTAGAAAATTTGCACTTACAATATTGTTATCGTGCACTTATGATGATAAATAAGGTCTTATATAAACAAATAAAATAGTTATTTTATTTCTAAAACTTCTTCTGTTACAATGAACCAAACTGTACATGGTTCTGGAGAAGTGCTTTGGTCTGACAGTGACATGCATTTTCAGCGAGTTCCAGTTATTTATTGTTGGTATCGTGTTTACAATGAGTGAAACATTCAAACCCAAGACTTTCATCAAATGGAAATATTCCAAGACTTCATTTACACCTGGTGCTAGCATGCAGTGGTGGATGAAGTACTCTAAAGTAAAGGTAACTAGTACAACACTGTAAAAATACACTGTTACAAGTAAAAGTCCTGCATTGAAAATTTAAAGCATGTAATTAAGTAAAAGTATATAAGTATAATCAGGAAAATATAAGTATTAAAGTAAAAGTATTTCTGTGTTATGACATATCTGTGATATTATTATTACTCATGCATTAATATAAAGGCAGGATTTTACTGTTGTAATTGTTGAGCTGGAGCTTATTTTTAACTATTTTGTATGTGCAACAAATGATATTTTCATTATGGATTATTTTCAGGGCTTTTTAGCCTTTATTTGGAAAGGACAGAGCTGTGTAGGAAATTAGGAAGTGAGTGGAAGACATGCCTCAAAAGGTACAAGGCAGGAATCAAACCTGGGACCGTGGCTACAAGGACTAAGCCTTGCACATGGGGTGGTCCCTCCACCAACTGAGCCACCAGCACTCTGTTGCCAGTCAATTAATTAATTAATGTCAAACTAATTATCGTGTATACTGCTGTATACTTGTAAAATGTTGGGTAGTTTAAATTATAACAAATCATATTTAATAAACTCTTTATATGTTTTGTGTGTAAAAATCTTAATTTGTAAAGTAACTGAAGCAAAAAGTAAAATGTAATGAAGTAAAAAGTACAATATTTCTCTCTGAGATGTGGTGGAGTACAAGTAGAAAGTGGCATGAAAAGAAAATACTCACGTAAAGTACCTCAAATTTATACTTCAGTACAGTACTTGAGAAAATGTACTTAAATACCGTCCACCACTAAAATGGTATCTTTGTGTTTACACAAAAAAGCAGCAACATCCTGCTTTATATTAATGATGAGGAATACATTACATTACATTTACTTATTTAGCAGACACTTTAATCCAAAGTGACTTGTACGTAACAACATACAAGCATCAACAAAGCATCTATACAGTAAGAGATCTACGAGCCGCAGTAAATACAAGTAAGGGCTAAGAGCCCGTGCGGCATCAATGGGGTAAATACCAAGGGAAAGAGTTAACGAAATAGTGCAATCAATACAAGACAATTGTAAGGAGACGGAAGAAGAAGAGTTATAAGAGGAAGTGATGAGTTTTCAAGAGCTTCTTAAAGTTAGAGATAATAATCTTTTGAGAGAATATTTAGTAGTACAACAGGCAGATTGATTATACTCACATACTTTAGATGAAGTAACACAGCATTGTATTATAGTCTTATTGTAAGTTTTGTATAGTTGTACATTTTTTGACCTCCTTACTTTTTATATATTTATATTTATATTCATGTGTACTGAAAGCACCAATTTATACCAAGGCAAATTTCTTGTATGTGAAAATGTACCTGGCAATAAATCTGATTCTGATTCTGTAAAGGATCTGAATACTTGGATGGAATTGGTGGATGAGGGATGGATGGATGGATGGATGGATGGATGGATGGATGGATGGATGGATGGAGTCGCATCCACGTTATGGACGCCAACACGTGGTTTAGAAAACAAACAGGAGATTCTGGGGAGTCCTCCGTGTCCAGTATGTGGAGACAGGCTGATGTTAATCATTCACTACGGAGCTTTAAGTTTTTTTACTGCACGTTCTTGTTTTGGAGGCGAATATCCTCGAGGTGATGCTTCAACCAATCAGAGAGCTGATTCACAGACATCAGCAGGTCAATGTGAATGACTGAACAACAACTCCAGGAAATGGAAATGAACGAAAACAAACATCAACAAGTAAAAATTCTCTACATTAAAGACTGTACTGTGTATGAAAATGTAACTGCAGTAAAAGTATGTGAGTATAATCAGAAAAATATTCTTAAAGTACAATAAAATGCCCCTGTACTGTTGTACTACTATTATATCTCCTCTCCTCAGATTATTATTCCTTATCATTAATAATGCAGGATTTTATTACTCTAGTTGTTGGAGCTCATTCTGAACTATTAAAATAACTTTACACGATCAAATAAGAACATGTGCAATATGATTAAGTAGGCTACATTTATTCAAGTACTGTACTTAAGTACAGTTTTTACTCGACATTTATTTACTTTAATCTTTAGTTACTTTACAGATTTATATTATTAATACAACATTTATTCAACAAAGCATATATATATATATATATATATACACACACAGTAATTAAAATGAGCACCTTAATGCATCAATAATTAGAATCCAAAAATATATTTGATTGCAGGATTTCTACACTGGTGTAATGACCGGAGTACTTCTTCCACCACTATAACTTACACTCTCTGTCATTAAATGGTATCTGACGCCCTCATCTGTCCAACAACAAGCATTACTTCAGAAGAAAAGCAGGACACGTCTGCTGGATTAAGATTTGAAAGAGTTCTAGTCCTTCATAAGACTGACAGGTGATTCACAAGAGAGCATGTTAATTAAAAAACAAATGTAAAATGTCTAATTCCTATTTTAACCTTGAGGGCTTAAGGTGAGACACAACAGCCAAATAGGCTTTTCCCCCAACTTTACTCATATCACAATGAATATTCATATACTAGCATGCAGATTAGGTATTTATTAGGTACAAATACATTTTCAGCAATAAGAGTCATAATAAGGATTTATTTAATATGATGATCTAACTGCTTTGAAGGGCGAGGAAAATGACTTGGGGTACAGGAAATGGAATAATTTTGAGAAACCCGTTGGTAAAGAGCAGTTAAAGCAATTACAAAACACCTCAAATGATGAATGATTCAATATGGAGAGTTTTAAAAAGACAGGTTAAAAATTTTATATGTTAAATGTTGACAAAGATGAAATTAACGCAATCTGCTGTTGGCGGACTTGTTAAAAATTGACAACTAATAATATTATATATATTCTTCAAGATTGATTTGTACATTTTATAGAATAGAACAGAATAGAATATACTTTATTGTCCCCTAGGGGAAATTTGTCATGGACGATTACAGACAATTAATATATAATAATAAATTTATAATCAACTTTGCAGTACAATGCATGTGGAATTTGTTCTCTGCATTTAGCCCGATTAGGGAGCCGCCACTGTGCATCGCTCAGGGAAACTTCAGGCAAACTCACTGTGTTTTGAAAAAGTAATCTGAATAATTACGTTGAAACAATACAGAATTTATTTGCTTGAATTAAATATTCAACCCATCGATGGTTTGTTAGCAGGGCAGGACTGGTAATGCTGGGTGGGCTGACACACTTTTGGGGCCGGTGTAACCTAAATTATGTATTTATATAACTGTTTTTAAAAAATGGGCCAATGATCGGCCCATAAAGCGCAGACAACAGCCCATTGGGTAATTTTCTATACCGACACTGGACTGGCCCAATCACACCTCTTATTAGCCCCGACCACTTTTTGAAAGCATTTGTTAAAAATGCTCTGATAATAGCTTGCACCAAGAAATGTTAATAACAATAATAAATGTTAATTAACAAATAAAAATGCAATGACAAAGCCTGCAATGCAATGTAAATATAGAAGAAAACTGTTTTGTCCAGAAAAAGTAAATTAAGCTAAAAACAATAATGAGCTACTGATTACTGCATTATAATCTATTATATTTTTATGTTGTAACAGGCCCCATGATCAATGTAAGGAAATCAGAATAAAGGCACGATCCTGATGAAGGCTAGATGGCTGAATTTGGTGAAAAAAGCAGAGTGATGAAGAGTTCACACTTTCAAAGTAAGAAATACTTTTAATCACCAGTTTGAGTCAATTTTAAATGAGTGTCTTACAAATATTAGTTACAGTAATTTGCATGATTTTTAATATCTAGTGTTGAGCCTCTGACTATACAAGCCTGCAGGATATTTTACATTAATTATAATGATTTAATGCTTTAAATGTCTGTATGGCATCGGTCTGCATTTGATATCTGTCTGTCTGTCTGTGTTTGTGTGTGTCCTCCTCTCTCTCTGTCTGTCAGTCAGTCAAGTCCACCAGCTGAATTTTTTCTCTATAAATCCTCTGAGATCTGAGTCGAGGCTGACTCTCCCTGACCCTCCGCTCTGTGAAGTTGCTCAGGTTGGCTGCTCCTGCTCTGACCTCTGACCTCTGCTGGAGATGGGATGGGGCCTGGGGTGGGAGGGACATGAAGGAGTGCCTCTTGTCGGGAGCGTTGACCTTACAGGGTTTGAACAATGAGAGGTGACAACAGGCCAATGTAGGCTGATCTGAAACAAGGATGTCAGGAGTAAAATAAAGACCAGGACACGGTTCTGTTCCCTCAGTCTGGTTTGACTGGTTTGATTGTGCTTCTGTATTTTCAGCCTTCACAGACATTCGACTGTATGGAGAACCTCCAGTCTGGCCATCTTGAGCTTGTTTGCATTTCTTTCTTTTTTTAATCTATGTCTATTTAATTGGTGGAAAGTAGTTAACTTAATACATTTATTCAAGGACTGCACTACAATTTGGAAGCACTTGTGCTTTACTTGAGTATTAAAATTTTTTGCTGCTTTGTATCAATCTATCTATGGTACTTTTTACTCCATTATATTAATCTAACACTATTTATTTTTCAGATTAAAATCCTGTGGAAATTATCCTAAACGCACCTGCCGACCCTGTATTCAGTTATGGTTTGTTATCTCAAGATCACGAGATAATTATCCTGTTATCCCAGGAAAACGGAGAAGAAAATATAAGTTAAAATAGTTTAAAATAAGTTTAAAATAGTTAGTTGCATGTTAAAACTAGCTAACTGTATAGTTAAAACCAGTTAAGTGTATATAGTAGTTAAAAGTGTGTCTGCTGTCACAAAGTGTATATAAAGTATTTTTAGAACTAGTGAACTGTAGTTAGTAACTCTAGTTAAATGTAAATGCTCCGTACTTCTAGTCTTTTCGACCACTCAAAGCGCTTTTACACTACATCTGCATTCACCATTCATGCACATTCATACACTGAGCCTAAGTGCTCAAACGGAAACTAGCATTCACACACATTCATATGCTGGTGGAACAGCCGCCAGGGGTAAATCGGGGTTCAGTATCTTGCCCAAGGACACTTCGACACGCAACCAGGGGGAGCCAGGGATCAGGGACAACCCGCTCTACTGTAGAGCCTAGTTGAAACTAGTTAAGTGTAGCCTATATAGTTTAAAACTAGCTAACTGTAGAGTCTAGTTAAAACTAGTTAAGTGTGTATAAAGTATTTTTAAAACTAGCTAACTGTATATAGTACCCTAGTTAAACTAGTTATGTGTAGCCTATATAGTTTAAAACTAGCTAACTGTAGAGTCTAGTTAAAACTAGTTAAGTGTGTATAAAGTATTTTTAAAACTAGCTAACTGTATATAGTACCCTAGTTAAAACTAGTTATGTGTAGCCTATATAGTTTTAAACTAGCTAACTATAGTAGTTAAAACTTGTTAAGTTTACATAGAAGTGAAATTTCACCTTTATTTAACCAGAAAGAAAACTCAACTCAGCCTCCATGTCTTTTAAAAGTAGGTACTACTAGTAGTACTTTGAAAGCAATCAGTGAAACCGGCTCCTGAAGGTTCAGGACATTTTGCAGCTGATTCCAAGCACATACTTAAATGCCCCTTTTTCCAATTCAATCCGGACTTGAGGGACAGATAACAGTAATAAGTCAAGATCTTCCTGTGCCTTTCTTTTTGATGTAGGTTTGTATGTATGCGGGAAGCAGACCACGAATAGCCTTGTAAATAAGAATGTGCCAAGGATTAAGTGCAATGCAGAATATAGTGAAGTGCAGGCTATATAAAGTTTTTCAAAACTAGCTAACTTATCAAGCAGGTAAAACTAGATCTACAACAGTAAAACACTGCTCTGACATTGATGATCCTATATATCAGATCAGATATCTGTCACAGGAGACACGTGACACAACCAGTAGGCTGCTTTTACGGGTAAGACTTTAATTCATTCTGACAGTGACACTGTGAAACACCGTGGCTCCATCTCTGAATATATTTAATTGGTTACAAACTAAAAGTTGGACCCAGAGTTTGGACTTACAGGGGAGACAGCGTGTGTGAAGGAATGTACTTTTGTTCATAAGACAGAAAGAAAGAGAAAGGCGAAACAAAAAGGTTTGGCCCCTCGAACGTGCTATTAGTGTGGCTGAGTGGTTTCCTGAGGCCCCTCACAAAGGCAACTGTAAAGCAATAAAAAGGCTTCCTCAGCTCTTGAGTCCTGACGTCTCTTCAAAGTTGGACGTGGAGTGCCGCCTGCCGCTCACTGTAACTGCTGCCTTTAAAGGGTGAAACACTCCTCAGTGCCTTATCGCCACTGCTGCTCGCATACTGCCGTGAAAGACACCAACAAAGGGATGAAACAAATCAATTTATAGGTAAAAAGACTGACTGAATATGGAAAGTTCTGGAGAAATATATCTCAAAATAAATGTGAATCCAAATAAACCTGCAAACACAACACGAATGTGGCCTTTTGTGTGCAGAGGAAAGTGTGTATAAAACAATGATCAATCAAAATAAAAAGTGTACATAGGGAAGATTTTTTATTTTTATAGATAAAGAGCCACAACTTCCACACTGATTGAACATAAAAGGTCACAAGGTTAAGGTCAAACTTTAACAATGTGTTGTAAATTAAAAGACAATGTAAACTCTTAAGCTGAAACAAATAACTAAAGGTTTCAAATAAATGTAGTGGAGTAATAAGTATAGGCCTACAGTATTTCCCTCAGTGGTCTGAAAGTATAAGTTTAAATAGAAATAGTCAAATAAGGGACAAGTACCTCACCTACAGGGCTTCTTGAGTAAATGTAGTACCATGGGGAACAATAACGAAGTACATTTATCAAGTGCTGCACTTAAATACAAGTAAGAGGTTTTGTAATTGAGTATTTTCTTTTAATGCCACTTTCTACTTCTACTCCACCCCATCTCAGAGGGAAATGTTGTACTTTTTACTTCACTACATTTATCTGACAGCTTCAGTTACAAATTATTTTAAAAAGTAAGATTTATGAAGAGTTTATAAAATAGGATGTCTTGTTATAAATCAAAATACCCAGCAGTTTATACAAGTACAGCTGGTACATTTGTTGATTGACAGAAATTTAATTGGCAACTATTTTGATGATCGTTTACACATAAACATTTTATGGTTCACAAATGTGAAGATTTTGCTGCTTTTTCTTTTTGCTCTCTTTCTTCTTCTTTAGCATTGTGAAGGTGTCAAATAATCAGCAGAATTATTCCATAATAAAGATAATTATTAATTGCAGTCTGATACAAAATCTAAACCAACTAAAACAGTAAAATTTTGCTTTTACATGAATGCATGAGGAATAATAATCTAATGATATAAATAGTAAAAAAGTCACAGGGAACAATTTTCATTCTGAATACTTTTACTTTTAATACTTTCCAGATAATACATACTTAACTCAATGCAGTACTTTTACTTTTAACAGAGTATTTATCCAGTGAGCGAGCCTCTTAGTACTTTTACTTAAGTAAAGGATCTGAATACTTCATCCACTACTGTTAGTTACTTTCCTGCACTGCATATTCATATTCTTCACTACAACTAAAAGTAAAGTTATAGGCCAAGATCAGAGTCACTCTTTGTTCTCAATTTAATTAAACTTTTAGAGGTTTAATTCCTGTAGAATTAAAGTAATCCTTAGTTTGCTCAAGTAAAAAAAAATAGTTCACGGAGGTCCCGCGGTGTGTCCCCGGGCCTCAGCTTGAGAACCTGCACGGCACCAGCCACAGTTGACTTGAGAGTGATTAAAAATGAAGCGCTATAGAAACCAGCAGGCCAATAGAGGACCGGGAAGCTGTTTACAAGAGGGGGGTGTACCGTTTCTATGGTTGCTGGACAAACCTCCTGCACCAGGTATTAAACTGCCTCCCCGACGGATCCTGCAGCCCGCTGACACCCGTTACAAAGACCTCCGCAGAGGAGGAGAAGAAGCGCACAACGCAGCGCCAAATCCACAGGAATTTCTCCTCTTTTCTTTCTTTCAAGCTGACAACAGGTGCACTTCAAATAGGCTGGGGCTGAACAATCAATACGTGCTGCGCGTTTTGGGATTTAAAACGCAACATAACAGCAAAAAGGTGAGTTTTGAACTTTATTCTAAGATTAATTTATCCCCTGAATGTGTTACACTACAGCTGAAGTGTCTGAATCAAAAGTCCACAAATATTTAAATTTATTTAACTCTTAACAAATACATTTAATTATTTATAAATGCTAAATACACAATATACTTACAAGCAAATTAATGTATATACTGGCAGTAAAGTATTACCTGTAAAATAATAAGGTGTTTGGTAAATTAAATCCTGTCCTTGGAGCCTGAATACAAAAATGTGCGGATTTTACGCGTAAACCGTCCTAAATGTGTCCTCAAAGGTGACAGTAGGCCTACACATTCCACCTATAGTTTAATAACACAGTTTAGTTTGAAGATTTTTTTAACTTTTACCATGTAGTAGATTTGTGTGGGTTAAACGTTAACGGCACCTGTAGCCGTCGGTGGGCACGATGCGCTCTTTTCTGCGCTGAGCGTCAAGTGCGCAACAGAGTTTTCTGGAAACCTCTGAGACACGGACAGAGAGAGAGAGAGAGAGAAAAGGCTGCTGCTCATCAACAAGTTAGGGGTTTCAGAATATTCCTCACTTTTGCAGCACGTTTCAGACAGTAAGGTGAGAGAATAGCAGCAGGATTCAAATGGGAATTGGAATCTGAAAGACTTTACGCGCACGGACGCGCGCGCGCCCGCACACACACACACACACACACACACACACACACACACACACACACACAGAGGCTCTGTTTTCAAATAGGGCCATCATTGTCCTTCCTTTTCGCACTTGTGTTGACGTTGGTTGTATATTTTCGGTCCTGTCAGGCGGTGGCAGGGGGAGGAGGAGGAGAAGGAGCTGGGAGACGGAGAGGAGAGAGCCATGCTGTCTCTGAGCTGTGCAGACCCCTGGCCTGAAGGCTCGGTGGCGCTGGAGGAGGAGGTAATGACCGCCGCTGCCCAAGCTGAGGAGCGGGACAGCATCAACAACAACAACAACAGCAACAGCAGCATCAACAACAGCTCCATCAACCTGGACGACAGCCTGACCAGCCTGCAGTGGTTGCAGGAGTTCTCCATCCTCGGTGCCAACGTTCCGCAACAGACCCACCACCAGCAGCACCTGTTCGGCCAACAGCCGCTGGGCTCCGACGCACCGGCCTCCCCTCTGGCCGGGGACCCCGCCTCCATGGGCATGCCCCTGACACCGGGGAAGCCCATCGCGGCGGCCTACAGCAGGATGCAGTCCCTCCCCAGCATCGTGGCTCACGGTCACTGCCCCGACGAGGTGGACTACAAGACCAACGCGCGCATCAAGCCGCCGTACTCGTACGCGACGCTCATCTGCATGGCCATGCAGGCCAGCAAGAAGAGCAAGATCACTCTGTCCTGCATCTACAAGTGGATCACTGACAACTTCTGCTACTACAGACACGCCGATCCCACCTGGCAGGTAAAGGACACACAGTGAATTACACAATCCACTCTTTAAAAAGGAAGCGTCACTTCTAACACTCCCTGTATGAAAATGAGTTTCTCTCAGGTCTGCTTTCTGCACTGGGGTCAAACCACAGCTGGGCACATGATTTCTTTTCTATTTAAAGAACAGTAAAAAAAAAAAAATCCATTACAGAGGGACAGAACATACTGAGAGGCCTGGGCCTGCTGCCATGCTCTGATGAAGTATTAGTGACTTAGCTGTGTGGCTAATTAATAACTCCTGCAGCCAGAAACACTTTCACAAAACCTTCATAGAAAACACTAAATTCTCTTTTTATTTTTATTACATTGCTTTTGTTCATTTAAAGCAGCTCACTGTTTTTTTCTGCTTGAGCAAAAACAAGAGATGGAGGGGTAAAAGGAGGGGCAGCAGATTCCCCCTCCAGAGGGCAGGAATTTTTGAGAAAAGTTTAATTTTGCCGGATAAATGATTGATGAAGCTGTTAGCTGTACTCCTTGTTTGTGCATCTGGCTCAGGCATTTCAGAGCATTTTGTTATTGCAAGGCAGTACATGGGGCAGATAATATTTAACAAAGGTCACAGGGTCACTGCTCTATTTAGACATCAGTGAAGGGGGTGGGCGGGGGTGAATGCAAGAGTACACAGTGCGTTAATGTGATGTATGGTGCTCTGGCATCAGTACTTCCTGCCTCACGACAGGCTGATGTACAGTCAGTTTACCAAATAGGCTTTGGTTTAAAGGAATGCTTCAACATTTTGGGCAAATGCACTAACTTCCTTCCCTGCAGAGAGTTAGATTGTTGCCATTGCCATGTCTGTACAGTAAATATGAACTTACAGCCAGCAGCTGGTTAGCTTAGCTTAGCATAATTTAGCATAAAGACTAGACCAGGCAGGCTCTGTCCAAAGGTAACAGAATCAACCTCCAAGCAACTCTAATAGCTCACAGATTAACATGCTAATTCGTGGAAACGGCCGTATGGGTCGATCATGCAACATCTTATTACGACTAATATTTACATTTTTTTGTCAGGCCGCGACCTCTAGCGGCAGAAAAAGTCAGGTGACGTAGTATAAAAAGAGAGGAGGGCGGTGGGGTCCTGTGTGGAAGAAAGTCAAAGGTTACATGTTTTAAGTTAAATAACGTTTTGTAGATCACGATTTAAATAATGTGCGTATTTTAACCCAAACCACGATCTTTTTCCTAAAACTAAGTGGTTTTGTTGCCTAAACCAAGCAGAACAAAACAGATTCCCAACGTTTACCATGTGTTAAACATCATGTGACTTACGTTACATACTTAAGGTCCTGTACGCCTGCCGCTGGGTTGGTACGGCCGTTTTGGGACACTTTGTGGTTTACTGGGGGCAATGTGTTGGACTATTTCTTGGCCAGTAGCGGTGACTTCTGCTGATTGCCTGGCATCCTTATGGTCACATGGGCCAGAAGAAATAGTCTACAATAAATCCACTGTAGCCTCACCAAGAAATTACTAGAACTTTGAACAAAAAAATCTGTTCTAAATTCCTTTATTCGGATGTTTGTTGGATGGATGTAGTCAGTCAGTTCAATACTGCACAAGATCATGTTGCTCATGGCATGCTAGATGAAGTTATTTTAGTTAAGTTTACTTTGGTTTTCTAGTGGTGTGATAAAAATGTTTTGTTTCATCATTGAATCAGAAAGTTAGTTTGTGCATTTGTCGAGATGTCTAATTTCTTATTCTGTCTATATTTTTTCATATGTTCTAGTTTATTTACTCAAATAATGATACTGTTTGTGTGTACTGTTGTGTTTTTTAATCATCAGAAGCGACTTCCAAAGGCCACAGGTCTGCAAGTAGTCTTCTTCATGTATTATTAATTACGAAGTCGGCATTGCCAATATAAATAATTAATGTCCCATCTAGCTGTGCAGTGATGACAAGACTCCAAGGAGTCACTGCTACCGGCAAGAAGTAGTCCGACAAGTAACCCACCTTAAAATCACAACTCGTTTTTACACTTGAGTTTTTGTCCTGGTTAAAATAATGAGATATAATATTAGTGAGCTTTAGAGGCGGTTTCTGTTCCCTTTGGATAGAGCCAGGCTAGCTGTGTCTTTATGCTAAGCTAAGCTAACTAGCTACTGGCTGTAGCTTCACATGCTACAGACATGAGAGTGTCTCAGCAAGAAAGCCAATTAAAATATTTCCCAAAATATCGCACAACGCCTCAGAAGTGGCGTCCAAAGTTGTTTGGTGAAGCCAGTATGTGAGCGCTCATGTTTAAATACGTCTCTTTTCAGAACTCCATCCGACACAACCTCTCGCTCAACAAGTGCTTCATCAAGGTGCCGCGGCAGAAGGACGAGCCGGGAAAGGGAGGTTTCTGGAAAATTGACCCGCAATACGCTGAGCGTCTCCTGAACGGCGCCTATAAGAAGAGGCGAATGCCACCGGTCCAGATCAACCCGGCCCTGCAGAACAGGCTCATGGTCAACCTCCAGCCCCAGTCCAGAGGCCCCTGCGGCCCCATTGGAGGTCAGAGCAGCCTGTGCATCAACCCAGAGTCCCAGCAGCTTCTACTCGAGTTTGAAGAGGCAACCGGCGCAGACCAGAACTGGGACCCTCATCTGGCTGAAGGGACCATGCTGGGGTCGTGGCCAGTGGTCAGGGGAAGAGGTGGGCACAAGAGGAAACAGTCGGGGGGCTCCAGAAATGGTGGCGCCAAAGCCCCCCGGCGCTCCAGCTCCCCGCTGCTCTCTGTGGACGAACCGAAGGAGATTGGACCTCTGAAGGGGGACTTTGACTGGGACGCCCTGCTGGACTCGGCCCTCAGCGGGGAGCTCAGTTTGGAGGGAGGAGAACCTCTGAGCCCCATCATGAAAGAGGAGGACCTGACAGTGCGGGGGACCCACATCTCTCCTGTTGAAACCCCCGCAGGGACAGCGGACATCCACGTGTTGGTGGAGACCCAAAGGAATAATGACATGTCGGACTTTGACGAGGAGACCTTCCTCGCCACGGCCTTCCTGGAGAGCCCCTGGCCAGAAGAGGAGGAACAAGGCCGCAGTGACTTCCTCTGTAGCTCCACCGTCAACCTGGACCAGCTGTTTGACCTCGGGGACTCATTAGGCGGAGACCCAAGCGCCCGGATTGACACCCTCCTTTGAGGAATAGTTGCTTTCCAGGTCTCCTTTCAGACTTGCGGCTACGCTACTGGGGAATAACAGACTCTTTTTCTTTTTTACACTCAAGCAATCCTTATTGTCCTTTTCAAGATGTTTAAAGTATTTTTAGAATTACATTTTGATGCTGAATCGTGCAGGAAGTACATTCCCAATGCCTACCAAACAAAGATGCCACAAATGTACAGTGTACAACCACGTTTGGTGAACCATGACATGACTTGAGACGAACAAAAAGTGATTTTCAGAATTAGGGCCTGGTTAAAGAGAAGCTGGTGAAACTTAACGACAAAATTAATCCACGCGTCTTTACAAAACATTTTATTATAGAAGCTTGATGACGTAGTAAGTACTCGCGGGGTTCGTGGGTGAACCCCTGTAGCTGGTGAGATAACCGCTAACATGCTAGCAAACCAAGACATGCTAGGGCTAGCCAATCACATTAGCTTTCCTAGCTTCTTTTTTTCTCTTTACCGGGCTGCTACATCATTTAATTCAACAACTTTTTATCGAAGACAGAAAATACGAACCTCTCTGAGTTAACGCCATTGGCCAAGTGGCCCATGGACATTAGTAAAGATGGTTAGCAACCAGTTAGCAAGCTTGTTAGCGCTTTGCTAACAAGAGAGTAAGTTGACACAGTTTATTAAAAGCTGTGTCATCTTGTCTGTGGAGCAGTTTATACTTTACACAGCTAATGAGTTTGTTTTGCTATTGGTCACGAGGCTAATTTGTGTGTTAAAGTTAACCAAAATTGAACTTGATGCAAAATAAGTGCATCGAACTACTTAAGCGTTGCAAGTTAATCCACTTAATTGTGATGCAAAATTTCAGCGTTTTAAATGTGTGAACAGACCCTTTTGGATTACACATCATGATCTCTGTTTACATCTTAAAAAAAGTAAGAAGACGAGATGACTTATCCACAATTTTTGTTTTTATAGAGGAAGAAATAACCGAGCGGTATCAGCAGATGTCAGGCCGAGGCTGCGACACAGATGCATTTTCTTTTACAGGAAGTCATTTGTTGCTGAGGATTGTATTAATATGACTGTAAATAATACTGTGACAGCAGCACTATGATGATGAATAATGAGATATTTGCCAAATGATGTTTGGTGTAGGAGTGATTTACCGTATTAGGCTTAAGGTTTTTTTTGCGTGTTTTTTTTTTACTACTAACTATCCTCTATGCTTTTTTTCCATAAAGAACTAGGAACAGTTTAACTAGATAAGTAACAAATATGCAGGATTGCATTTTTCAAGAGGAAGGGAAACAGAGATGTCAGTTTTTGTTTTTATTACTACTTTTTTTGATCCTCTGATTAGCAGAGCAGTAGATGGAGAGCAGGACACATTTGAGCTTCATGGCATAAAAGTTAAAATGGACACGAAACAGCTTGAGGCAAAAATTCTCCAACAAAGAACAATTAAGACCTTAAAATGTTGACTTTAAAAAGGCCACGGTGTCTTGTAAATGAATACCTGACCTTCTGTGTGCCAAGTACAACACTTGGGACTCGACAGGGCGGCAGTGTTACAGTAAGAGGCTGTGTTTTTAATTACTAAAAAGGAACGTGTGTTGTTTCTAGCTGTGTTTGTGAGGAGGCCGAGAGTTGTTGGTACATACAAACAAAAGATCTGCTGCAGCTTGGATATGTGTCGGTGGATACGGACTAACTGCACCAAATCGCTCCATATGAAAAGATCCAGTTCTTGTTACTGTTTTCCTCTAAAATGTGTGAAAGTGCAATCAATGTACAGTGATACTTGTTATATTTTACATTCTGTTGTAGGAGTCTATTCATGCAGTTTACTTTAGAGACCAGTTTCACTATTTTGTGTATTATGAGGTGTGAATATACACGCAGGCAGGAGAAAGGACTCTTTGTAAAACATGAAACATGTTTGTTTATTAGCTTTTCTCCATCAAATAACACTTTTAAACAATAACAATGGCGTCTCTTACCCCACGATTGGTTCTGTAAAGTCAGGCACACTGTATGCATCCTTTTACTTTCATGTTTTTGTTTTATTTTTCACTTTTCTTTGACAAATAAAGGAAAAAGTTTTACTGCATCTTGCTTGTCTAAATGAGATATTTGACTTATTTTCTAGGCACGGCTCCTGGGATGGCATTGTCGGTCTGTTAGTCTGCCTTTTTTCTCCAGACTGAAACATGGCGACAACAATCAAATAGACCGTGACACTTTGTTCAGACGTTCATCGTCCCTAGATGATAAATTCTAAAGATCCTTGGTGATCCTCTGACTTTTCCTGAGTCAGTTAAAATCTTTACATCATTGACAGATTGGTGTAACATTTGTGATTCCCACAGCATGAATCCTTCTGATTTCTAGTGATCCTCTTACTTTTTCTCTAGTGCCATCACGAGATTGACATTTTTTTTTAAAAACATCTCAGCGACCGGTGGATTGATTGTGCTGAAATATGGTTCAGACCTTCATGTTCCTCTCAGGATGAACTGTAATAACTTTGGTGATCATCTGACTTTCCATCTATTGCCATCATCACAACAATATAATGTGTCCAATACTTTGTTTTTTGACCAAATGCCTCAGCTGTACGGTGTGTTTAGTTCCAATTAGCAAACATTAGCATGCTAATATGCCAAACTAAGACGGTGAACATTATATCTGCTTAAAATCAACATGTTAGCACTGTTATTTTAAGCATGCTGATGTTAGCGTTTAGCTCAAAGCACCGCTGTGCTTAAGGCCCCATCCACACTACTGCGTTTTGCTACGTTTGCACCTCTCGTCCAGACTAAAACGGCAAAAGACCTACCATGGAGAATTTTTAAAACGCTGCTGACCACGTTTTTCGTTTTGAAGCTCCGGGTAGCGTTTTAGTGCGGAGACGACGCAAAGACGCAGGACTTTGGAAACGATGACGCAGACGCTCACGTTTGGCTCTCTGATTGGGTCTCATATCAGTCATAGTCATGCAAAGAGTTTTGGTTTTGGTATTTTTATTAAAATATCTTGTACCGTGCAAATAACACTTACAGCCTGCACTTGTAAGTTACTGTGCATGTCGCCATATTTACTTTGCGATGACTCCCAATCTTTTTTCTGCCGCCACAGCCGCTTTTAACTCCCGTGTTACATTCAGTAACGTTTCCAGCTCGTTATTGGTCCATGCAAAAAAAAATGTGTTCTGACTTTTCCTCTTTATTACTTGATTCTTTAGCCAAATCTTCTGTAACTACTGAGTAGACCATCTGCTTACACACAGCTAAAACACTGGTGTGGATGGAAATCGTATTTGTTTTAAAACTCAAAATGGAGTAGTGTGGATGGGGCCTAAGTGCAACTTAACAGAGCTGCTAGCACGGCTGCAGACTTTTAGTCTTTTCCCCCACCCCCCGTTTTGCTTTATTGTGCTTGTACGTGAGATTTACGTTGGTCTTTTCCTGCTCATCTCTTTTGGGACTCTTGCTGTGATCAGGCGGTGGATGGGTAATATTAGCAGGGGGTGGCTGGGTTTCTCTTTCAGGGCTTTGTCTGTGCTCAGTCAGACCCTTGTTCACCATGGCGCTTGGATCTGTGGTCCTTCACTGGGTCGGTGTGGGGTCTCACAGGGACAAGTGTCCCACGGCCCCATATATCACCGCCTGTCTGCCCCGCTGTAGACCACACCGTCTCTCTCTGACCCTGCTGCAGATTAGCAAGGTGGCTCGCGTTCAGAGAGTCAGATGAATAGCCGCAGTAATCAAATGCAAATAAGTTGAATCTAAGAAGCCTGCGTCCCCCAAGGGGTCATGCTCACTCTGTCAGTGAGCATGTCTGTCTGTAGTCACTGATGAGGTAATGATGGGCCAAGATAAAGTGCTGTAATACTACACCTCTGTATGATGGACACCCAACACTCCTCTGGAAGGGCTGGATCCTGCGTTTTCATGCCCAGCACGCGGGCTTTTTTTTCTGGAAAGGAGAGCTGACGTTTCCCCTTCCCCCCAAGCCTGAGCTCCCGGCAAGCCCCCCTGGACAGCGATTACCTGCTGGACTTAGCTCTCCAGCTGGATTGCAGGGCTCATAATTATAATGTGGTAGGCCGGTCAGATGAGAGGCCCGTGGTAACCTGATGCAGGTATTATTCCCTAGCCCTGCTGACGGCTACAGGTAAGAGGAGCCTGCTGGTGAAACGCTAACCCTTACCGCTTGTTCCAACCCAGAAACGCTGCAAACTGAAAGTGCTAAACGGCAACACCCAATGTGTGCAGGACGATGATGCAGCCATTGAAAGTAGGTTGAAGCTGATGTGAGCTTTGGAGGGATGATACTGACACCAGTGGTTGGACACTCAGTGCTCATATTTTTACATTTTAGTATTTTTAAATGCACAAAAAAAACTGCTTTTTAACACCTGCCACATAAACCAAATATCTAAGAATAGTGGAAGTTGCTTGTTGTACAGATTGTAAAGTCAAAACAATCCCACCACAAGATCTACTAACAACATGTGTCTGGAGCTTTTGATTACATTGCATGATCTTCCTTAGCAGTTTGGCCAGATATCATGGAATTAGTAGATTTTTTTTCTGACCGCTTGAAAGACTTCATCATCCACTTTGGGTTAAAAAAAGACCTTATAATGTCAGGGTAATGTCCGTTAGCTTGCTAACAGTAGCAAACAAGTACGTCTGTAGCAGAAGAAAATCCAAGGACATTAGATGGAGTCGAAAATAAAGTTTTATTTCTTCTTTCAAAAGGTACAAATGTTGAAATTGAAAGTCCGCTCTTGACTTTGCACACAAACAAACATCAGTTGACAAAAACAATCTCACCACAAGGTCCATTTTGTGGCCCCCTTGGAGCTTTTGATCATATCGCGTGATCGTCCTCGGAAGAAAAATGGAAGTTTAGACAAGTCTACAGTTCAAGGACAACTGGCCAACTCCATCTGCTGGATGAGGATCACGTGATACAATCAAAATCTCCCAAACAGCTACTCAGGCTACATACAAAACGCTTCGCTTTAGTTTCAAAATGGTGACCTTTGGCTACGTTTTTGCCTGCAGACTAACATGTTGAAGTTTGAAAACGCCATGCAAAGCAGAACCACGATGCTACTGACAGTTTTAGTTTTTGTGTTTTCATTAAAGTATATTGTACTGTGTAAATAACCGCCGCCACAGTCTCTTTGTGCTCCCGTGTTACTTTCAGTAACAGTTCCACCTGATTGTCGGTCCATGCAAAGAAATCTCTGTGATTCTTCACCATGTTCATGTCCACCTGTTCTTTGTTTGTCTCTAAAAGAACTTTCTTCTTTAGCCGAATCTTCTGCAACTGCAGAGTTGACAATCTGCTTCCTGTTTACACCGGCACGCACATGCCCAGTGTGCGAGAACGGCATCTTAATGTGCATTTTCTGTCGATTTAATACAGATGGAGATCACTAAATGCTGGTGTGGACGGAGATCATTGCTTAATTAGATTAATAAATAAAAAGGAAAGGCTTGAAAAAAGGCTTGAATCATAAAACCTAAGTAGCAGAGTGAAGGAGAGTGAAGAGCTTATTGTGTTGAAGTTCAGGCTGATAACTCAAAGATACAGACACTGGGAGGTCTAAAACTGATGAAAATATCAGTCCTCAGGAGCGTCTCCGTCCGTTGCCCCACGACTCCTCTGGTATTCCTCTGGAGAAAGTCTTACAATACGAAGGCTGGTGAGGGATCTGCTGCCCTCGCGAGCTGAAGCTTATCTACAGGTTCCCGAAAACAAAAAAACCCCAAAGATGTGAAAAAGTGGACGGAGAGGAGACGGGGAATACATCTTTTTTATCACACAGCTAATGAAAGGCCTGTTTCCTGGGTAACTGCTGGTACCATTGTCATGTAGGGCTGGCTGGGTGGGTGGGAATGGGTGAGGGTCTCTGACTGCTCTTCCCAAGGCTGCTGGGTTGATTAGGGCTGTGGAGGGATGGTGTGGCAGACAGAAAGAGAGGCTGGATGGAGCCCCAGATTTATTACAGTGCTGGTTTTGTGAAAGTTCACTTCCCAAAAGTGAGGCTCCAGAGAAATAGATACTTTACTTGGTGCGCGATAGCTTCACTCAGCTTTATTTATATGGCACTTTACACTCAACACAGTTGATCTAGTGTGCTTTACAGAACAAAAGACAGAAGAAAGACATGAGAGAAAGCTAAACTACAGTATAAAACCACGTCACAACACATAGAGACACAGAAACACCGACACTTGAGCTGGTGAGGTTCGGTGGGAGGAAGAGAGTGAGTGAAGAGTTGCAGAAAACAAGGTTGAATGATGTAAAAGCATGAATGACTTTTACAGGTCAGACATTCAGAGAATTTATCTGAGTTTAAAGACGTAGATCGTTCTTCATCGTCTCACCAGTTAGTAGTCCATTAGTTTGCTGTGTTATTATTGCACTGTAAGGAATTTCAAGTTAGTTTAACTTGCTTTATCATTAAGTGTTTATTTAGAAAATATGTAAAACAGAAACATCCGACAAGAAAATGCAATCAAATAAACAAATCAAAATTATTAAACTAGAACTGCAAGCAGTTATAAGCGGGATCCAAGCCTCCCAGCGCAAGCCGCCCCCCCCTGGCCTCGCAGAGGGCGCGCGAGTCAGCCCGGGCGCCTCGCCACGGCTCGGGAGGCCCTGGGAGAATAAATGAGCAGAGTTATAAATGAAAGGGGCCTGCAGTTATGGAGCTCTGAAATGAATGGATGTCTATGGGAGTGTTATTTCACATCCGATTAATAGCGGCACCTAGAGGCCGATTGATGGCAAATTTGACACAGCCCCTCGGGAGGGCGTGCCACATAAGGTCCCTGAGTTTGATGTAGGTCGGCCAATGCAAACGTAAGATCTGACATGACATCCTGTTTTATCGTTTGCGCAAACATTTGTTAGTTTGTAATTCAGACGTTTTTTAGTGGATCAAAATTCCCTCTCCAAACTTTTATCGGCTCAGTCCAGAGACAGTCCGTGCCAAGTTTCGTGCCGATTAGACTTGCGGCTTTGGAGGAGTTAATTAAAATAGGTTTTTCAGTTTTCGCGATTTAGTGAAATGAAAACGTCATCGCACAGAGGCGTGTATTACACCATCTGAATCGGCAGAATCCCCCAAACACGTAGTCATAAGGTTTATGAATGTGTGATGTAGTGATGCGTAGTTATGAGGATAAATGCCCATTGGTTTATAATCCCATTGAAATGAATGGGATTCTCCGACCGTATTTGAGCTTCGATTATAGCGCCACCTTTAGGCCGAATTGCACCAGATTTTTCAGGTGTCATCAGGGCCCCATGGGGAACAATTGGCCCCAAATTTGGTATCAATCGTACTTGTGGTTATGGAGATAAAAAATGCATGTAAATCAATGGGATTTTTTTTTACGTCTTTAATCTGCAATAACAGCGCCACCTATGGGAATATTTGGGTCAACGTTGGTGCCTGTAGTGAGGGGACCATGCTGAACAATGCGGCTGTGGTTTCATGTCAATGTGAGTTGTGGTTATAGAGGAACAATTTTTTCGGATTAAATAGCGGCACCTAGGGGCTAGTTGCACCAAATTTTGCACAGGCCCTCAGGGGTGCATCCCACATCAATGCTCCAAATTTGGTGTCAATCGGCCATTTCAAACCGAAGATATGACCTCACTTTCTGTTAGTAGCATTTTTCGTAAACATTTGTTAGCCTATAATTGTGACAGTTTTTGTCGGGTCAAAATTTCCTCTACAAACTTTCATCAGCTTGGTCCAGAGATTATCCGTGCCAAGTTTGGTCGATCGGACTTGTGGCCTCGGAGGAGTTAATTAAAATAGGCTTTTCAGTTTTTGCGATTTTGCAAAAAAAAAAAAGTTTAAGTTGGTACTGGGAACCGCGATACCATGCATTTGCGGGTTCCTAACCCACTCGGGCTTGGACCCCTAATAACACAACAATAAATAAATTAATAAATAATAATAGTTGCAGCCAAATAAACATGCTTTACATATTTGAAAACAAGTGGGAATAAGAAAAAAGCAAAGTTCACCTGCTACCTTGAAAATTTAAGTTAACTCAACTTGAAGATTGCCTTTGTTTAAACGCACAAATTCATGTTCATAAAGTTGATATAACTACAGAATGTTTGTTGATTGGACATTTTACATCTTGTTTCAACTTCATACTTTGCGTTAAAACAAATAATTGTTTTACTTTATCAACGCAAGAATAAACATCTCTTAACTAGTCTCACCGACAAACATTTCTGCATTATCACAGTTTCAAAGAAAAAAATCAGGGCGAAAATCCTCTTAATCTAAAGTTAAGAGGATTCAATAAGGCTGTTGTCATGTATCTCCTCCACTTGTCCTTTCTTGTTTACCACAAATGTTTCTATATTTTGGTAGGAATTTGAACACATGACTTATCTTGCAGTGTATAATTAGTTGATGATTCTACTTTGCAATGGTAAAGAAGACAGTTTCTTTCAAACTCAAAAGACACAGCAACTATTTATTTTTCTCTTACTCCCATCCCCCGCACACTCGCCTTTATTTTAAACTGATAATTTACATATTCAAAGTTCAGTCAACACCTACATATCTGACAAAAGTCTCAAATAGTCAACACAATGAATTAATGCAAGTTTAACTTTCAAAGACTCACACAGCTGAGTTCAAAATCCAAAACTTGTCAGAGCTCTTTGAATGTAAAAGAAGAAGTAACTGGACATAACTAAATGGGGCTGTTATGATCATCAGCGTCATTTTTCCGGCGCTTTAGCCCCAGATGTTTTGACTGTAGCCCCGAATGTAATTAAACAACAATATCAAAAATATATCTATAGCAGTGGCGTTTTCTCCCAGAGGCCCAGGGAAGCAGGTTTCCCTTGTTTTTATCAGACTCTAATTATCATTTTGATAAAAACACAATGTTTTTAGTTTCGATAAATCTTTTAAGCAGTTGCTGTCATCTGTTCCTCATTTCTCACTATTTTACGATAAACAGCGCCCCTCTACATGCTGTGCCTGGACGTGTGGTGAAACACTATATTGCACCACCGTAGACTGACCTGCAGTCTGACTATGCAGGGAGGCCAGGCAGAGTTGGCATCCATTTGTGAAAAATCAGATGAGGCCACTTTAATGCCACTGACTAACTGTGATTAGTCAGCATGATGCCAAGGGAAGCCAGCCGCTGTCTGTTTGTGTGGATTTGTGGTGATATTTCTGTCTGAAGTTGACAGGTTTTGCTTTTCCACCTCTGATGAAGAGCAGACTGTGCGCTCGTCTCATCCACTACAGTCACAGAGAAAAATATCTGACAGCAATGCAGAATGCCAGAGAGCCTTTCTGTATTATGGTACACTATATTTTAACTGTCACTGGAATTTTCCAGTGTTCCAGTGTTTCCCCAATTTGTGGTGCAGAAAAATTCACCAAAATGCAGGAAATTAAGTGTTTACAGGCCAATTTTTTCAGGGGGAGGAACCCCAGACACCCCCCCTATTAATATTATTACTGTTAATTATTATCAGTTTAATTATAAAATCATAATAAATGTATTTATATGGTCTATTTATTTAATAACTAAACTGTAGCTCAATCATTTATAGGTAAAGTAGGTATAAGGTTCCGAACAAGGTCGCCACATTTTACTTCTACTGCACTAGCCTACATCCACCCCGTCCTCACCAGTGAAGAGGTGGTGGTGGGTAGATGTGTCAAATAAACCCAGGACTTTTGCTCAAGAGACTGACGTTTGAGTCCCGTGTGAAAGAAATTCAAAGATGGTACCGTTAAAGTTTTACATTAAATACTGTTTTTTACATCGGACTCATATGAGAAGCCGCCTGGGCCAAAATCTGAATACTTCGCTTGCACATACATACATACTCGCTTCACGCTTATATACATACTGTATGTGACAGCATGTATGTATGTGCATGACAGCATGTATGTATGTGCAAGCGAAGTATTCATTTTTGGCCTAGGCGGCTTATGTAATATCCCTATTTTAGCTCAAACCACGATCTTTTCCTAAACCTAAGAAAGTAGTTTTACTGCCTAAATCTTGCCAAACTATGACCATTTCACAACGTTTACCACATGTCAAACATCATGTGACTTACAGACTGGTGCTTAATTTTGGGGAACGCCATAAAAGCCATTTGGAAAACTATCCTGTATGTTTTGGGACAGTTGACAATCAACCTATTTTGTCGTTTAGGTATGAGGATGTGCTAAATATAACTCCCCAACGGCTTATACAAGTACAGCTGAAACCATTTGTCGATTAATCAATTAGCTGATTGACAGAAAATTATGTGAACTATTTTGATAATCGTTAAAGTGATTTTTCCTGTTGAGCTTTGGACTGTTGGTTTGGACACAACAATGTTGTGAAGATGTTACTTTGGGCTCTGGGTAACTGTGACGTAACTGTGAGAATCTTGACAAACCAAACAATCAATCAGTTGATGGAGGAAATAATCAGCAGATTGATCCAGAATTAAAAGAATATTCAGCTGCAGTCTGACACTAAACAGTTCAGAACAACTACAGCAGCAACATCCTGCTTTACATTAATGATGAGGAAGAAAAATCTAAGAAGAAAATATATAATAGTACAAGCAAAGGGATATTTTACTGCTTCAGTGCTTTGAAGACACTTCAGTACATTTGATGTTTTTATTTATCACATATATCAGCACAGTTGCGATCTCTTTGCATGCTAATATCTATCAAAATGCACTAAAACACATCTGTGCTGTAAAAAAAAAAGCTGAATGTTGTGTCAGTGCCATATGGATGCTGATGTGTCCGGGGTGTCGGGGTCAGGACAAAGATTTGTGGATCATTGTATGCAGGATCTTAAGGATGACGGTGGGTGTATGTTTGGGGAGTGCATGAGTGTGTGTTTGCATGTTTGCCTCTGTGTGTGTGTGTGTGTCCTCTGTTGCAGTGCAGGCTGATGCTTTCTTTGTGAGGAAGACACAGGCGGAGGGGTAATCCGACATCCATCACAGGCTTAGTGAGCAATACACACTCTGTGTAACAACAAGGAAACAATACCCAGGGAAACAGTGGGAGGGTCACTTTATTCATTACGCAAGGCCGGGGGGGGGGGGACTCTTTTGTAGGTGTTTCAGAGGACTGAATGAGACAGCAGAAGACCAGCATGACAAAGCCAGTTCTGGAGTGACCAGTAACCCTCCACAGCGAACTGGGAGACTGCTGTAGGAAAAACACTGGGAAGAAGCTGGAACTCCACCTCCAGCTAAAATCTGTGTTTGAGCATGAACCTCCTGTTGGACAGCAGCTATGACAGGATTACAGTGGATACCAATCAATTCAAATAAACTCATAATCACATTTCATCATTCAGTTATCCATTATCCACCGTATGAGCCAGTATTTTCAGTAAGTAAGTACACAGCTTCTGATTTTTGGCACTCACCTCATGCTCTTCCACCGGTTTCATCATGTTGTACTGCAAGTCAGTGGCACAGTTCGTACTCTAAACTCAGGTATCACGACGCTTTCTTGGCTGTTTGAGGGCAACCGACTGTTGATACAAACTTTTAGACTTCACACGATGTTCACAAGCAACTGGGACACAAAGTTCATGCCAGAGGGCACTTGTACCTCACCTGCTCTCAAAGAGCCTCAGTCCCCTCCACTTAATTTCACAAAAAATATGAACTTTAGTCGACAGCGAAAACAATTATTTTGTATCCTGAATTACACACACAATGTTTGTCAGTTTAAAAGATCATTTAAGTCAAGAAAGTTTGTCGTAAAACAGTAAAGTAACATTTAGCTTTGTGTGAAACTGCTCAATGAACTATGTCTCTTGTCTCGTATAATATACGTGTATATTGTAATACGCACCAACATGCTATAAATACAACATATAACTACTTAGTAATTACGTATTTCACAAAGTCTTACACTTTGACTGTTTTACGACAAACTGCGACTTTTTTGACTTCTTGAAAATTATCTTTTAAATTGACAAACATCATGTTTGTAATTCAGGGCACAATTCAAAGTGGATGAAAAACATTGTTATCTCTCGCCGTTGACTACCGTGCATATTGTTTTCCAAAATAAGGCCCCATGTGTTCAACCGGAAGGTGATGGACTCTATTCAGCAGCTACAAAAGAAGTCTTGCAGTTTTTAATAATAATAATAATAATAATAATTTTATTTTATTAATAGCATCAGTTCTTCTTGGATCAAACTTTATTTGTACAGCACATTTCAACAACAAGGCAATTCAAAGTTCTTTACATAAAACATTAAAGCAACATAGGGAAACATAAAAAATGTTGATTTTGAAATACAATTTTCAGGATAAAACAATTTTTAAAAGAACCTAACCCCAAATGCTAGCTGTCAGCTAATGCTATGTCCCATTTCATAAAAATAAGACAAATTAAAGTAGTTGTCAGAAAATATGTTTTGTGTGAATATATTGCAACGTACAGATATGTTCATTTGAAATATTTCCTCCGCAGGCAGCATTATTTTACTTTTGAAATGTTTTTGCTGTAGATAATGTAGATAATGTCTTTGAGACGGGGCGTGAATTTGTGCCTCTGGAGCAGCTTTTCCTCGGACTAAAACACCTTTCTATGTAAGACGGCATGTTAAATTAGAAGGAAATACTTTTCTTTATCATACTAAAGTTTCCCCACCACGTGCCGTCATCCATCAGATGTTTTTCCTCTTTGTTGTCTTTGAGGGCTCTGCAGTGTTTTGCTGTCCAGGTAACATAAAGGTAGGTGGCTCACTGCAGTGACAGAACAATGGTCTCTAAATACTAGAGTCAGTTACCAAACATATTCTCAGCTTACACTCCGGTCTACGACATTTCACACCAGCTATGTGCATTGTTTCCATCAAACGCAGCTCTCATGCGATGACATGACAAAAAACTTTAAATGTCACTTGAAATAACCGTCAGTTTTCTGCAGAAAGGCACTAAGTGAGACAGGTGACTTCATGGCTGTGTGGTAACACGTACCCTATATACAGACTGAGGTAAGCTGTGCAGCAGCAGCACCTCACCTCCGCCACACCGTCACCTGATACCTGAAGCGTGTGCTGCCGAAGCCTCCAGAGAGGCTCGAGCTGCTGAGGCGATCCCTGCAGAGTCGGAGGGAGGGAAATGGACTGAACAAACAAACATAAACAGAGCCGTGGCAGCTGGGGGCGGGCTGAGCCGTGTGCGCCGTTCTTGGCGGCCACAGTTTGACCTTGGCCCGGGCATGCCCAGGCCTGCCTCTGAATGCTGGGTGGGAGACTCACCAAGCCGCCTGCAGGACTTGGACCGGCTCAATGAAAGTAGAAAATACCACTCCGGACAAAACAAGGGCATAGTAGTCTCCCTCCACCTCGCTCCGTCTTTTTAATGAGTCCTTTCTTTTTCCATTTCTCAACACTCATCGGATTCCAACACATGGCTTGGCCCGGTGCATAAGCATTTACCACAGAGGATACTTTCTCTCGTCTCCGTCTCTTATTCCCACTCTTTACTCACTGCTTTCCAAACTTTAATTTGATTTCTTTATTTCTTTGTTTGTTCCACAGCGGAGGGAAAGCTTTGAAACGCTGCTGCTTTACATATCTTAGACTCTACCCTCAATAGGTGAGCTGCCGTGGCGACAACAGTGACAAAGGCCTGGTCCAAGCCTCAGACCCCCTTGCTGCTCAGCACGGCCAGGGGATTCCTCCCAGCAGCGGCCCTCCACCAGTCTGAAGCCGCCCCATTCACTGGTGCACCGTCACACCCCCAGCAAAGAGCATTTAGTGCATCCACAAAATGACTTGATGCGAGTGGACGTGAGAGAGCGACCCTCCGGGAAGTTTCCCAAACGGCTCGCAGTCGTGATGTTTCTGGCTCTTTAATCCCTTCCCTATCAGCCTGCTGCAGCGGGACCTTTTAATGGCAGCTGGCTGATTTGTGATTTCACAGCGTGTTTTATCACCGCACCAGACCTGGCCAATGAAACCGGAGTCAGGATCAGCTTCTCTCTGCAGAGCTTCCCCTTGTCTCTTTACCAAAACTGATCATTTTACAAATCCAGCTTTGGAGAATCATCATGTCTCATCAGATCCTCCTCGACTCACCTTGACTTATTTTGCCCTTCAGTTTGTCTGGTTTTGAGTGTTTTGTGTTGGCGTCGGTATGTCCAATTAAATGAAAAGAAACATTTCATACAAATAATGTGATTCATTTGTTACTGTCTGTGTTTCAAACTATACACATATGGACGCTGAAGTGCGATTTATACTTCTGCGTTGAATCTACAGCGTAGCCCCAAACCAGCGGCTGTAACACGGTGGATCGATGTATTTGGCTGTCACAACCCGAGCGAAATGACTCATTTCACTATCAGAACGTGATCCATTCGGTCGACAACATTTGATAACAGCTGCACGTATTTTAGCCCCATTCAAGTTAGCAGAGTGCTAAACCTGAAGTTAGCCTGCTCGGCCGGCAACAGTCAACACAATGGACGCTGTAGCGCTACCGCCAACTAGCATTTGGCAGTGTAATTGCAGAACGACGGAGACACCGACGCACAAGTCTAAATGCATAGCAAGTTAAGTTAAGATCCCTTGGCGTTGCTTTTCAACACCCTGGGTACTCCTTCTTTAAATGTTTTGGGCTCTGAGGTCAAGTTAGCAGCCATAAATATATCCAGTTAGACTTTCAAAATAAAAGCACTTGTTAATGTTGTGAAACATCGCAGTATATTTAGTTTTAGGCAACAAACGTATTTGGTTAGGTTTAGGAAAATATCATCGTTTGGGTTTAAAACTACGTTCGTTCCGTCAGTTAACTTACGTGAGTTAAGTAATGTTACTTGTGTAACTTTTTTTTTCTGATAAATAATCCTACACCTACCTTTAGAGTTAAAAAGTGACGCTACAGGGCGTCATTGAACTATGACAGGTCACCAACGGGTCTTGACCATGCGTCCATATGTGACGAGTTGGGAGTGAGACTGGGTTAACTCTGTGTAGGAAAAACAACTTATCAATTACCCATCAGGCAGCAGGATATTACCTGCCTTGCAATCATTCGTGTACCTGATTCCAGTGTATCGGTACTGCATGATTTCTGTAGTTTTACTTTAAATGTTTCCAGTAAATCTGAACAAATAATTGAACGCCTCTCCTTTTCCTGTTACAACTTGTAGGTCAAATGTACTGGGGGGTGGGGGGTGGGGTGGGGGGGTGTAGTGGATAAGACACATTTGGTTTGGGAGTTTCCCACTGTGACACATCCACCAACGTGTCCCTGAGCAAGACACTTAACCCCTAGTTGCTCCAGAGGCGTGCGACCTCTGACATGTATTAGCAATTGTAAGTTTCTTAGGGTAAAATGAATAAATGTAATGTACTTACTTAATATTTTGCTTTATGTAACAATGACTCAACTTACCCTGATATTTTCATTTTAATGTGTTTGTTTGTTGTTGTCTGTACTAAATATTTGTTTAAATTAATTAGCATTTGTGTAATTTGTAAGTAGTTCTATGCAACACTTTTGTTAATGTATGTGTGAAATTAAATTTTGTCTGACCCGTCCTGTCATAAAAAAAGACTCAGTCCTGAAGCTGAACGATCAGTTCGTAATGAAGAAGGCAGAGCTGGAACTTCTTACACTGGTTTCTCCAACGGCACAGTCGGTCCTCCACTTTGGTCCAGACTGAAACATCTCAGCGGCTGTTGGATGGATTGTGAAGAGATGTGGTTCAGACCTTCGTGTTCCCCTCAGGGTGAACTGTAATAACTTTTGTGATCTTCCGACGTTTCATCTAGCGCCTACATCAGGTTCGACATGTTTATGTGGCTTAAAGGTAAAGGCAAATCTTTATTATCCCTGAGGGGCAATTTGTTGCACAGCCAGCAGGACAATCAGCCATTCGCACAAGGAAACATATAAATTACCCGCTGCTGTTCAGAAGACTGATGGCAGCAGGGACAAATGAGTTTTTAAATCTCTTGGTCCTGCACCATGGTAGGTTATTTCTAGTGTTGCATGTTGGGATTGGGCTGATCTGATGGAGAAGGGAAAAGAAAAAGAAAAGGGACCCTGGCAGGAGAAACTGAAAACTGGACAAACTAATAACCAGATCCAGATGACTTGGGAGCCCCAGACCGGATTACAGACCCAGACGCACGTCATAAAATGGCACTCTTATTAAACATAACACATTCAAACACTTTCAGCTATGCTATGTTACTGAGTCACAGGCAGTGGGTTAGCTCAGTCTAATTAATAATTAAACAAATTTGCTATAATCTTGGACCTTGTTTAAAAAAACTGCTTTTCCATGCCATACTTACATTTCAGAAGTATCACATTAATTACATTCGGATACACACTCAAATTAATTAAACTATACATATATTGCCCCAAATGAACTGATGAAATATTACAGTTGGTGAAGATTGTGATGAGTGTAAGATTGTGAAAAAGACCAATAACTTGAGATGTTTATTGTAAATATGTTTTAAGTCAGGTTGTTACTGGATTCTGAAATTAACATACTAATTATGTTAAACAGTCCAACACACTGTTTCTTCACACATATTATGCTGAAATCCACACAAAATGTGCTACTTGTATAACATTTTCTGTGTCGTTTTTTAAGAGAGCCCTTCTAAGAGTGTACTTGCAGATGTTTGTAGTATTTAGTTATGTCGAGTAGAAATGAATGGACACGGGATTTTACCGGTTAGTCCTACAGTGTGTGCATGAAAAGAAGGCGACGAGATCCTCACAACACGGCTGTGTAAACAATACCCATAATGCAACACGGCTCGATGTGAACTTCACACTCCATATACTTTGGTTTAATAACCTTTTTTATTCATTCAGCCCGACAGAGCTGTAGACTCTTTATTCCTTTCCCAGGTCTTCCCAAAATAAGGAAAACACAACGGTTTGAGTTTAATATGTGATCTAATAACCTCTTTAGGGAATGATTTACTTCACAGGAGGGAAGAGAAACTGCGGCCAAGTGACAGTTTGAAATAGTCCAAAATGTTCATCCATGACCAGCCAACATTTTGACTGCAGACATTTAACATCGCACAAGGAGACAGGGGGTTTATTTATTGCCACAGTTATAATATGGCTTTACCTTAAAAATTTAAAGTTTAGTTGTTTACTCAGTCATTGTAAAACAATTATTGTACACATATCACAGTGTAAACAGTAAATAGTGACTGAAAAGGCTTAAGCTGAAGCAAAAGCTTAAATATGATTTTCCTCTGTTCATATGATTTAAATCTATACCACCTCAAAGGAAAAGGAAAAGCAAGATACATTTGTAACCTTAAAAAATAGCACATTTTTTAAATTTACATTGACATTGTTCCATAATTTTATCCCAAAACTACATCTTCTTTTAATCTCTTTGTTTGCTTTTTGAAAAGACAAATATTTACAAATTTACTTTTCTGTATTAAAAAAACACATTTGGACACAAAATGGAATTGACTTTAAAATTAGCAAATTAAAATGTCCCCTTTAAATTAGATCTTTTGTTTACTCTGTGTGGACCTGCAACAAGTGCGTTGCAGCCTGCTGGTTGTTTAAAAAGTTAATGGTTGAGCAGGGTATCTATGAAATTTATGACGCCCCCCCCCCAACTCCACCTCCTCTGTTCCTCGCAGCATCACTCCAGCCATCTTTACAGCTGGGTTGAGCCGCTGTGTTTGTGGTGGGGTGATCTTTTACACCCCCCCACCAGGGATCAGACAAACACTTATTAACTGAGAGGAATGCAAACAGGCCGGAGCTGCTGGGATGCAGGACAGCACTGCGTGGAGGGTGAGGGGGTCAGTGTGGGAGGTAGGGGGAGGATGTGGGGGAAGAAAGGGAAAGTAGAAACAGGAGACAAGACATCCCTCCCTCTTTCCCTCTGTTTGCTTCTTGTAAACTCCTCACCCAGGAGAAACATCCAGAGTGTCCCAGAACAACGCAGCTCCTGTGGCAGAGGAGGTCCAGGGACGTGGTGACCTTAAGGGCACATATGAATTTACATCAAGTTTCAATAGCCGATGATGGAAACGGCAAAAAATTAAATTTTGCAAAAAAAGTTTTTATGCTGGCTTGAGGTGGTTTTTGTCCTCGGTGAAAAACTGTTAATGTGCTAAATGGGAGATGAAAACACTTTTGCCAAATGAGCTCTGATGTAGAGAACTACGAACTCAATTCCCATAACGTGCGGAGACATGGCTGGTAGCAGTTTGCCCACTTGTAACATATAAAAACATATTGAAACTATATTTATCTAAACACACTTATTTCGCAATTGCTTTTTTGCAACATTTCAAAAATCCGCTTAAAATTCGCATGACAGTTGGATTGAAACATGGCTAATGTGACTTATTTTTTAATTCACTTTTTTTTTGGTTGAACATTGATTACCTTTTTTTTTTGAAAGAAAAGATAAGCTAAACATTTATTGATCCCCAGATTAGGGCTGGGTGATATGGCCAAAAATGTTAACGTGAAAAAATGGATTTAATATCATTGGATATCGATAATTATCACGATAAATATCAAATTAATTAATTAATCAATATTTCTTTCAAATTTAAAGGCCAATTTTTGCTTTTCTTTATGGTCATAACTTGGCCAAACAGTGGATATTCAAAACAACTATGATAAAATCTGTTTTCACTCCCTTTTCTTCAACAAAATAAATATCTTAATAGAAAAATTAAGTGCTAATTTGTTCATTTATTGAACATTTATTGAACATTTGTTATATTGTTATATATTGGCCAGCCCGACCAGACAAATGAAGAATATGTCACTTTGCGCTTTAGGAAACTGCGATGAATACTTTTTCCTGTTTTGATTTAGCTTCTTGTTTATACTGTTATATCTCCTTATCCAATTAGTCCACGTGTAAACAACTGGAAGACATGGATTAGTTCAGAACAAGCACCAGGAGGCTGTAGAGGAGGGAGGGACTTTCTCAATGAGGACAAACGACAACAGATTTAGCAGATTAGTGAGTGTGAAGCAGCAGCGAGTGGAGGAATAAAAGGGGCAGAGGATGTCAGGTGTTGGTGCTCCCAGTGTGGCTTTGTTTGCTAATGGATTTGCCTTTTCCCAATGCTCGAGATCTGTTTGCAAACAATCCAGAGCTCTCAGATGTCAGACGATACGAGGGTGTCGCTTAGTAGGCCGAGCAGTAGGCTGAGCATCAGGTTGGGTGTTCAGAGGTCGTGGTCATTTCATGTATTTCTGTGAGATCAGGTTGCATGAGCTTTTTCTTGCTAAAGGCAGCAAGGTGGAAGAAGTAATAGTAGGCAACCACTATATTAATGAAAAAAAACTACCTGCATTCCTGCATTTAATCCTGCATTTAAAACCTTACTTGAATAAATGTACAGAAGTATTATAAGCTTAATGAAGTCAAATCAGTATCAGCAGTTCAAGTACTTGTTTTGCAGTAAAATGTGTCCTTTGACTGATTTCTGATTCTATCTGACATTATTAGATTATTAATACTGAATCAGAATCAGAAAGAGCTTATTGCCAAGTAGTGTTTTACACCTATGAGGAATTTGCAATGGTGATTTGGTGCTTGGCATAGACATAAACATACAGTTGACATAGATTTAAAAATATATAAATATGGAATAAACAGATGAAGAATGAAGAATCATCAAACCATGTGTAAAAGAAAAACAAAACAATGTAGCAGTTATTTACATGGGTATTACTCCTGCTTTGTGTTGTCCAAAGATATTACAGGGGAGAGTATTTGTATAAATATATAGCCTAAATATAATATTGAAAAAATATTTTAAAAGGCTATAGAGAAGCATAAATGTGAGTTTTAACTACTTTATACATCTATTTTAACTATGTTAAAACTACAGTCAGCTAGTTGTAAGTACTTTATATACAATAAGCTAGTTTAACTATACAGTTATCTAGTTTTAAGGTACTAATTAGTACATTATATATTATATGTATACAATGAGCTAGTTAAACAACTTTTTGTATACTGTTATCTTTATATACTATAAGATAGTTTAACTAGTTTATACAGTTAGCTAGTTTTAATTACTTTATATAAGACTTCAGTTTGCTAGTTTTAACTGCTTTTAACAGTTGGCCAGTTTAACAACTTTAAATACAGTAAGCTAATTTAACTTCTTTATATACAGTTGGCAAGTTTTAACTACTTTAAATCCAATTAGCTAGTTTAACTTCTTTATATACAGTTAGCCAGTTTCAAGTAGGCTACCTTAAATCCAGTTAGCTAGCTTCTGCTTTTAATACAGTTAGCTTGTTTTAACTGCCTTTAACAGTTAGTTAGTTTTAACTGCTTTTAATTACCAAGTTTTAACTAAATCCAATTAGCTAGTTTAACTTATTTATATACAGTTAGCCAGTTTCAAGTAGGCTACCTTAAATCCAGTTAGCTAGCTTCTGCTTTTAATACAGTTAGCTTGTTTTAACTGGACTACAGTTTGCTAATTTAACCACTTTATATACACTTATTATCAGCTTTATGCAGGTAAAGTATCAGCAGCAAAAGTACAAGTATTAACATTGATTCAAAACTTGGTGTCCCCGTCATCCCCAATGTAAACTGACACCTATGACATAATATGTATACATAATGTCCCATGGGACAGAAAGGAGGGACATCGGACGGGCTGTAGTTTAAACTTATAAGCTAATGATTATTTTCATTATGGATTTATTTAAAATGTCATAAAATGGTGAAAATGGCCACTACAGTTTTTCCAGTCACATTGTCTTGTCCATGCCTTGTTTTGTCCAACACTGCAAATCTCAAAGATATTCAGTTTAACGTCGTATAAGACAAACAAAAGCAGCTAATTCTCACATTTGGCATCAAATGATTAGTCTATTATCAAAATAGTTGCCGAATCATTTTCCGTTCTGTTGAATTGATGTTTCAAAGGGGGTCTTGTTTCCCTGCTCCTTCCACATGTGAGCAGTACGATTGACCTTTCACCATGACCTTGCTGGCAGTCATCCCCTCAGTGTATCAGTCAGTTGGTGTCCTCAGGGCGTGTTTTGCAAGTCAACAATTCACATAAAGCAGAAGCACCCCGCCGCCCCTGAACTAAGCATACAAACGGCTGCTTATTCAGTGCCTTAAAAACCAGCGGATTAAGGAATCAGGGATCCTGAAAGGCCACCACGCAGCACCAGACTCAGGAGTTAAGCGGCCGTGAATGAGATGTGGCGACTCCAAAACAAAGCTGGTGTGTCACTCACGCAGCACTGAGGGGAATGCTGACGTCACGTCTCACAAAAGAGTGGGACACTGAGGCTGTAAAATATCGTACGCCACAACCTCTTTCTTACTCTCTGTTTGAGTCCTGGTTCTCCACTCAAATATGCACCAGAACTGCCGCCAAGTCTCGTCTACATATCCAAACAGAGGAAACAGAGAGCAGCATTTGCACTGTGTCTCAGAGGAGATCTATGTTTTGATCCATATCGGGGTAAAATATAGGCCCTCTGTCCTCATGGGTGGCCTGGTTTGGCCAGAGGACACAGGACTGCAGACTCTCGTAGTGGTCTCCATGGGGATGAGCAGGACTTGGGGAGGTATCCAGCTTACTGGAAACGTGGTTTATTGTTGACTTTCAGGAACGGGGAGGGGGCCGCTGCCCCGCAAGAAGCAGGCGGGGGGGGGTTGGTTCAGGGTGGAGACGGAGTTTGGTGCAGGACTTCCTGGTAGTGTGAACATTGGCTCAGTTTCCAGCTCACCTCACAGGTCAGGTGAGTCTAAATGAGGGCCTGCACCTGCACGTGGTAAAGTAAAAGTACAAAATACATTCATGTAAAAGGTCAGCATTCAAAATCCCACTCCAGTAAAAGTATTATCAGCTAAATGTATTTAAAGTATCAAAGGTAAAAGTACTCGCCCCTACGACTGATACGTCGTTATTCTAAACTAAACAATGAAGAAAAGTAATCCGATAGAAAGCCTTTCAGACTTTACGCTGTCAGTTATAGTGGAAGTAAATTTTTATATAATGTCTATGGGTAGTAAAAAGTATATGTACACAATGCAGCTAAATTGTGTGTCAGTTTACAAGTATCATGTACTAATTCAAAGTACATAAGTACACAATAAAAGAATAATACAAAAATTCTAAAGGTTTATCAGAAGAAAAGTCAAGTGATGTTTCTGTTTATGGGGGAATTTCAGATGTTGTGCTTTAGCTCCCTCTGCTGGTTATGTAGCTATAATTACAGAATACATATGGTAGGCCTATATACTGTGTGTATATATATATATATATATATATATATATATATATATATATATATATATATTGTATGTATGTATGTATGTGTGTGTGTGTGTGTGTGTGTGTGTGTGTGAAATGAATGTTCATAAGTATGTATCATAACTTATAACTTAACTTGTAACTTTTATTGCTAATACTGTGTAGGCTGATACTTTCCATGTGCAGTTGATAATACACATGTACTTTTACAATTGATACCTTCAAAAAGAGGGTGATAATACTTCTGTACTGCTCTACTTTAACCTACTTGAAGCTGATAATACTTGTTTACTTTTACCACTGATACCTTCAAAAAGAGGGTGATTAGGCCTATACTTGTGTATTATTACTGCTGATACTTTGACTACACAAAGCTGATACTTCTGTACTTTAACAACATGAAGCCAATAATACTGTGTACTTTTACTACTGATACTTTCCAAAAGAGGTAATAACCTAAGCCTACTTTACTTTTACTGCTGATACTTTTACTACATGAAGCAGATAATACTTGTGTACTTTTACTGCTGATTCTTTAACTACATGAAGCCGATCCTGTACTTGCAATGCAGGAGATGTTTTACAATAATGTACACAGTATACATGTAGTATCTGTCAGTTAAATGCAGGTCTTTTTTGTGTTTTAGTCAGCTGACCTGCAGCTCCGTTCTGTCACATGACATCCGCTTCCCCTCCTGTTGTTCTACAGACTCAGCAGACTTGGATCAAGTACAACCGCTAGACAAGTACATTAACCCGGTGAAACACTACTGTGGTTATTCTTTGACTGCTAATGTCAAAACAGCTGAAGGGAAATATGGAATGCACGGTCGCCGAACTCGCTTAATAAATACGGTTGTTTAATGTAGCCTCGCTCGCCCTGCTCGTATTTTTGTGGAAGAAGAGCGACGTGGTGACGGTTGAACAAGTTGAATTTTACCTGGAGTACATTTTCTAATGTGCATTTAGTGTATGCCGAGTTGACAACTGGATTCTACCATTCTCACACGTCTTACCTTTTTCATTCTCAAGGTATGTAAAGTAGGTCAGATCTTAGAACGACTTAAATTGACTGTTTTCTGGATGGAGTTCTGCATTGTACGTTTTCACACAGTTCGGAACCAGAGCCACAGGTAATACAGTTTGTTTCCTCTAAGAACAGCCAGGTAAATGTACACGCGGACAGAATATGAAAGACGACAGCGATGAAGATTAACATTTATGTTGCAACATCATTTAAAAACGCCATGAGAGCATAAAGAAGATCAGGGGTCAAAGTCAGCTGCTGCACCTTCACTGATAAGATAGATAGTAGGCTATTTAATACTGCTGCTGCTGCTGCACATGTGGCTGGACACTTCATATCCAGTGATAGCTGTAATTAAAAAGGAGAGCACGCCAACCATGACAATTGTTCTACCTATGTTGCTCCCAAAGTCTGCTTTAGAAGATCATGCACATTTCCTTTTCCACAGTAACCATGACTGTTTGAAAATGAAGAACAGTTGACAGTTGAACAGTTTTTGATTAAAGATATGTGATGGATCATAAATAATCATTAATTTTGAGTATTTGCTGCTTTTCTTTGTCTTATCTGACTTTCCCCACTATTTTCTAGGTAGAAAGTAACTGAGTACATTAACTCAAGTACTGTTTTGAGGTAGTTGTATGTTACTGAGCCGAATATTGTACTTTATACTCCACTACATTTAGTTGATAATTTGATTTTGAGCTCTAATTTTACCAAAACACATTGATGCCACTATAATTATAATCCAATAATATAATATATAGCCTAAAATATTACGAAATGTTGACTACCCCAAAGTTTTATGTTAGAAATATACAGTATGGGTCCCCACTGCATTTAGAAACTGCTGGACATTAACTTGCATTTGTTGGGCAATTAGTTCAATTAGCATTCATTAGTATAATCACCTATATGGAAAACATTTTAGCAACTATATTGGAGCGGTTTTGGAGGCTTTTGAGGATGCTGAATGCATTTATGACGTTTTCAACATTTGAAAACCATTTAAACCAGAAGTAGTGGTTTCAACTCCCAGTGGGCTGATTTTTAAGAAGTTTCAGTCAATTTAGGATTTAGGACGCTGAATCGATTGAACTGGACAGAAAATGTATTTGAAATAATTAAAATAACTTTATCTGTTATAAATTATAGGATATTTATGAACACAATGATCCAAACGATGCAGAACATTTTAATTCACACTGTGAGCTGATGTACCATAACAAGCTATAATAATATGACTATAGCTGTATAGTATCCTCAAACATAAGAGAGAAGGGAGCATAATGCAATTAAAAATGTTTAACAGGTTGAACACATGAGCAGAACTTAAAGATATATTATGTCTCAACATTCACACCAATGGCAGTAAGTTCCCTTGATTCTGAAATGCAGGTCCAATATATTAAACATATAAATAACCTCAAAATTAATTGCTTGAATTGATTCAAACAACCATTTTCAGCATCCTCAATAACCCTCAAAACGACTCTGATATTGTCCAAATCAGCCAAGTGGTTGCTGAAATATTCCCCATATAGGTGATTATACTCATTAATGCTAATTATACTGAATGCAAGTTAGCTCCAGCTGTTTCTAAATCCTGAAGACCCATATTGTACATTTCTAATATAAAATCTTCGGACGCTCAATGTTCACAATGGGGCTCTTTAGGCACATTTTAAAAATTCAATACTTTTACTTAAGTTAAAGATCCGAGTGCCTCTTCCACCACTGAGATAATAAGTTTACTGTCACATATGAAAACAAAAGCAGGAAATCCTCACAGTTGCGAAGCTGGAACTAAGGGACGCATTATGCTAGAAAACATGTCATTGAACAGATTGATTAATTTACTGCTTCTGTTTCAGCCCTTGTGCGCTCTCCGCTGAGAGTAAAACATGCCGACCAACAAATCAGTGTCCGACGCTCCCATCACTCAGTTCATCAACTGCAGAATACTGAGAGACCACCGGCTGCAGAGGTACAACTCACACACACACCTGAGGTTACACTGTGAAAACAGAGCAGAGCGTCACTGTGTGTGTCTGTATGTGTGTGTTTGTGCAGAGAGGACCTGTGGGTGCGTGAAGGGAGGATTTTAGATCCGGAGAAGCTGTTCTTTGATGAGCATGGTTACGCCGACAAACATGTGGACTGTGAAGGCAGCATCATCGCCCCGGGCTTTATAGACGTTCAGATAAATGGTACCAGACGCGCACACACAGACTCGTGTCACTATGTTCGTGGGGCTCCATGACTGACATTCACGAGCCCCTCACCCTACATGTCTAACCCTAACCCTAAATCTAACCTGACCCTAAAACCAGGTCTGAACCCTCGAACAGCCCTTTAAACTTGTGGAGTTCAGCATTTTGGTTGCAAAAAAAGCTTTCGATTCATCTGCCAATTGCATTCTCAATCAATCAATTAAATTTATGAAAAGTCACTAAAAGACTAAAACAAATGTTCAACTAAAGTTCTGCAGAGTTCAAGGTGACGACAGTTTTAAAAAAAAAGCTTTTCAGATCACAATGATTCAAAACATTGGCTGAAACTGTAATCAGCAAATATTTAGTATTTAAAAATAAATAAGAAATAATCAATTATAAAAATAGTTCCTCATTAATTTTAAGTTTTTTAATCGATCAACTCTCAATCAATTTGTCATTTTAGAAACTTTAAAAACAGTAATATGAAGACGTCAGACTTGACTTGACAAAATCAGAGAACACTTCCAACTCGACTTTGACACCAACGACTCGTGACTTCATTCGGATTTGAGCCTTTTGACTTGAACTGACTTGAATTCCCTCCCCAACCGCAAACATAAATTAAGATTTAAAAAAACTGTGTGCAGCACATCAACACTTCATTTAACACATTAACTTATAGGACATTTGTTGTGGGAAACTGCACCTAACGCTTTATTGAGTAAAGTTTTTTTCATTTTTAAGAGCACGTTCGGACTTGTTCAGGAAGTTTAGGACTTGGGACTCGCCTGTTTCGACAGGTCTCGACTTGGGACTTGAGTGTTAAGACTTGAGACTTACTTGTGACTTGTAAAACAATGACTCGGTCCCTCCTCTGAAGTTTCAGCTTCTGGTTTTAGTCTCTTATAATAACTGAACTTACGGAGATTTGAACTGTTTGTCGGACTTTTCTCTAAAGACGTACGTTTTATTTTATATAAATTGTTCAGCAAGCATCTCAAACTGTTGTCTGCTTCCAGCTTCTCCATTATGCAGAGCTTCTGTTTCTCTTTGACATAAATGACAAATGTTCATTGAATATCTTCAGGTTTTTGGACTTATTTTCAGATAAAACATGCAGCTTGAAGACATGAATGTCACTGTGTGGATTAGACAGCGGTGTCTTACAGAATACGTCCTGAGCCGTCTGTCCTCTCCGTCCCTGCAGGAGGATACGGCATCGACTTCTCTCAGGCCTCGGAGGACGTCGGCAGTGGAGTTTCTTTTGTGGCCAAAAAGATCCTGGAGCACGGCGTGACGTCCTTCTGTCCCACTCTGGTCACCTCCCCTCCTGCTGTCTACCACAAGGTGACCTCAACACTTGATAGAACACAACAGCAGGGAAACATGAACTAAACTGTAAATTAAATGTGTGTGCCAACAGAGGTTAAACGAACACCTACGTTCAAAATAAATAAACATTTCAGCAACTAAACAGAATTAAGTCAGTCAACGCTGCAGTCGGGAACAATTGAACAACACAATGCAAAACAATTCCACGTCTGTCTCTTTGCTGCTCGTATCACTCCGACGTTGCGTTTGCTGAAGTGATTGAGGTTGACTGAGTGACAGCACTGCTCCTGGCTCTGATTGGTTGTTTTGATTTGGGAGTGTGGGATTCTTCAAATGGCGTTAGAAGCAGTAGGAGGAGCCAGAGGAACCCAATGAGTCTACTGTCAGGATATAGTGACCCTACAGCAGCTTTAAAGAGGTCATATTCAGCTTTTTGGCTTTTTTGTGCATGTAAATAAAACAAATAAAATGTGTCACTTAAAATGGATTTTCTTGGTTTAATATTTGTGAGAAGAAGCTACCCCACATAAAAATCTTGTTTTCCTTTCCTTTTTCTAATGACAAAAATGTGTGTTTCAGGTTCTGCCTCAGGTGAAAGTTCACAACGGAGGAGCGCACGGTGCTGGAGTTCTTGGTAAGACATGTCAGCTGTGGTAAAGCTTTAGCAACTCGGTGTGTTGCTTCGCCAAAGCCCTTTAATACCAAAGTACAAATCCAGGAATCTAGTTCATATGACATGTCGTCCGATCGCATCTGAAGGCGGATGTGTTTCTAGCTGTTTTGGATTCCATCAATGAGACGTGATTAATCGTACAGGCGGGGATAGTAGTTCAGTTTTTCTTTTAAGGTGGTCCTGATGTTCTTGTTTCAAACATTACATTTATTCATTTAGCTGACGCTTTTATCCAAAGCGACTTAAAATTGTGTAATAATCAGATTGTTGTATCGGAAAGTTATTATTATTATTTTTTTATTTGAGTTTACTGACAACCTTTTTGATCTTTGATCTTTTGATCCTCTATTGATCCTCTATTCCAAGGTGTAGGCTAAAAACCAGAGGAGGCAGGTCCTTTTCTGTCCGGGCCCCTATTGGTCTACCAGAGGAGTCTGGTCCTGGTTTTATTTCACTTCTTAAGACTAATTTATACAAAAAAAACTTTCGATGTGTGATGCATATTTATTCCATAATTTGACTGATTTATGTTTCATTTAGGCAACTTAGACTTTTGGATGGATTGATTTTATTTTCTGCACACCACTACTGTGTGTGTCTATGTTTTACTCTGATTGCTGTAAAGCACTTAAATAGCCTAAAATCTTTAATTACTTCCTGTCAGTGGCTCTCAGCTCCGAGCCTATTGTTCCCTCCTGAAGATGTAAATCTTCAAAAACATCTCACAGATAAATAGTTTCTTTTTAAAAGTAGTTTCCTAAAACAGCTGCACTCGCTGTAGTTTCTATCAAACAAACAGGAGGAAATAGTGCATTTTGTTGGGGACTACTTTCAGCGGCGGATGAATCCACAAGTCATGCTGAAGTGAGTGTTTGGGGCAACAGGACTGAGTCAGAATCTTGTGTCTGCAGGTTTCCATCTGGAGGGCCCGTTCATAAGTGTGGAGAAGAAAGGAGCTCACCCGGAGCAGTTTCTTCGTACCTTCCAGACCGGAGGGATCGAGGACCTGATGGAGGCCTACGGCAGCCTGGACAACGTGGCCATAGTGACGCTGGCTCCTGAGCTGTCCAGGAGCCAATCAGTGGTGGAGGTGCTCTGCCAGAGGGGCATCACTGTGTCCTTAGGTGAGCATCATTTACTCCTGCGCCATAAAGACCCAAACCGAACCTGATGGACTGATGTGGCTTTTTTTTTTACACCTCTTAATGTGAACAAACTCAATACAGGTCTGTTGGCTGTATTTATGTGTGGACACCTCTGACTGTATTAACAGGATTCTTCTCCTTGTTACTATTTTCATCATGTAGGTCACTCTGTCTCCAACCTGGCCCAGGCGGAGGAGGCTGTTAAGCACGGAGCCTCCTTCATCACTCACCTTTTCAATGCCATGATGCCTGTGAGTACCACCAGCTCCTCTTTTTAGACCCTGTATCTAAACAATCTATAAATTCCTGTTCACAAAAATGTCAAAACAATCTGGTGAAAACATGTTAACAACAGGGAAGACATAACTTACAGTGGAGGGGCAGTTCAGTGAAATGCCAAGACTGTATGAAGGGAGATCCTCCTCTAACTCCCAGACCTTCCCCACCAACATCTGTTGTCATTGAACTATTTCCTACAGTGAGCAAAGGGTGTCTGGTTGTCAGGAAAAAAAACACCACCTCACCTGCCCCCACATGGCTGACTAGGGTTGGAACCTGTTACCAAATTTCCGGGAACTATGGACTGGATAAGACCCGTGCGTTTGGATTCTGCTTCTCAGTTCCTAAGTTTCTGCAGCTCCTGACTGAACTGCAGTTAGTCCATTTACAGTCCATAAAAGTGTCTCTTATCTGCCAGGAGCTGCTACACTGACCTAACGTCACATCATTTGTTACGACAACAAAGCATGAAGAAGAGAGTCCTTCTGTTTCCAGTCCTGGACTGTGGCGGACCGCAGCAAAACCGAGATAAGATTCAGTAAGAAGAATCAGAACTGGATTGGATAAACTGAATGATGCCCAACCCTATGGCTGACTGACTCTTCCCTCCTCTTAAGAACATGAAGATCAGGAAGTTTGCAGCCACCACATTTCACTGACTTATGATGTTGTTATGTTTAATGATTAATGATCCAATATGTGCTTTCCTTGTAGCTCTGGTTAGGTTTTATTTGTTGCTAATGCCATCTTCTGTTGTCTCTTGCTGTGCTGTGATCCAGTTCCACCATCGGGACCCTGGTATAGTGGGTCTGCTGACCAGCGATCAGGTTCCTGCAGGCAGGACAGTCTACTATGGCATGATAGCTGATGGGATCCACACCAACCCCGCTGCCCTACGTATCGCTCACAGAGCTCACCCTTCAGGTCGGTGAAGGTGGTTTTCTCTGATCAGTTCTTTGCTTCTACCTTGGAAGTTCAGAGAGAGCACACATAAGGTTGTAATGATGTTGGCTTTGGTCTCAGAATACTTTCCTCTCTCTGAGATAAATCATTGTTTTTGCACGTGTAGGGCTCCGCAGTCAAGGTAGCCCAGGGCGCCTCGTACGTGTGCTGAAGGGTACCTTGTGTGTCAAAGTCTGACGTTTTGTCAGGCTTTCTGCAAGCGTTGGTATTTGACGCCGTGGGATGAGACGGGGCTGGTATGAAACGAGGTCAGCAGGTATACGGGTCCAGTTTAGATTTAGATAGTTTAGTTCCTATCTATCCATCTATCCACCTATCCATCCATATACATCCATCTATCTATCCATCCATATACATCCATCTATCTATACATCCATATACATCCATCTATCTATACATCCATATATATCCATCTATCTATACATCCATATCCATCCATCCATCCTTCTATCATCCATATACATCCATCTATCTATACATCCATATCCATCCATCCATCTTCCATATCCATCCATCCATCTATCTGTCCATATCCATCCATCCATCTATCCGTCCATATCCATCTATCCGTCCATATCCATCCATCCATCTATCTGTCCATATCCATCCATCCATCTATCTGTCCATATCCATCCATCCATCTATATGTCCATATCCATCTATCCGTCCATATCCATCCATCTATCTATCCGTCCATATCCATCCATCTATGTATCCGTCCATGTATATCCATCCATATCCATCTATATACATCCATCCATCTGTCCATCCATATCCGTCCATATACATCCATCTATCTGTCCATATCCATCTATCCGTCCATATCTATCCGTCCATATCCATCCATCTATCTATCCGTCCATGTATATCCATCCATATCCATCCATATACATCCATCCATCTGTCCATCCATATCCGTCCATATACATCCATCCCTCCCTCCATCTATACATCCATATCCATCCATCCATCTATCCGTCCATATCCATCCATCCATCTATCTGTCCATATCCATCCATCCATCTATCTGTCCATATCCATCCATCCATCTATCCGTCCATATCCATCCATCCATCTATCCGTCCATATCTATCCATCCATCCATCCATCCATCCCTCCAACCATCCATCCATCTATCCGTCCATATCCATCCATCCATCTATCCGTCCATATCCATCTATCCGTCCATATCCATCCATCTATCCGTCCATGTATATCCATCCATATACATCCATCCATCTGTCCATCCATATCCGTCCATATACATCCATCCATCCCTCCAACCATCCATCCATCTATCCGTCCATATCCATCCATCCATCTATCCGTCCATATCCATCCATCCATCTATCTGTCCATATCCATCCATCCATCTATCCGTCCATATCCATCTATCCGTCCATATCCATCTATCTGTCCATATCCATCCATCTATCTATCCGTCCATGTATATCCATCCATATACATCCATCCATCTGTCCATCCATATCCGTCCATATACATCCATCCATCCACCCATATCCATCCATCCACCCATATACATCCATCCATTCATATACATCCATATCCATCCATCCATCCTAGGTGGAAGTTTTGGGGTATTTCCAGTTTAGTAAAATGCATAATTAAATATCTACATCTAGATTTCCTTCAGGATGCCCTGTAGCTGCTAAAATAATTTTTTTTTGTGTGTCTGACTGTGGTGGGTAAATGATCCACTGAGGTGACTGCATTGTTTGTTCTACTGTGTGTACAGTTGGTGTTCCCAGCTGAAGACCAGCACTTTTTACAGACCAGTACACCCAGTAAGCCATTATCAGTGTAACAGCTGGTATTTTCTTTGTTTTAGGTGTTTTGGGAGGCCGTAAAAGTAGCACAGGATATTAGTCCCCATCTCTCTCTCTCCCTAAAGCCTCCTTCAGTTTCTCTCCCTGCTGATAGACACGATAAAGCAGGATGTAAAATACTGTCTGTAGATCCATTTCTTTTGTGCAGTCATTAAACATCTCACAGTGTGGGGAATGATAACATAAACACTGTAATTATACATTACCTGAAAAACCAGACGAAGGTCACTTGACTGAAATGTTACTGGGAGTTACAGGTATACAGGTGTGCTGAGGCCATAAAGCTTATGTACGCAGTTTATTTCAAAAGCATGTTTTCTTTTTATTTGTTTAAATTCTCTTTGCATCTCGACAGCGATCAATAAATCAAATTCACTTGATGCAAAATGAAAAGAGTCTAGCATCTGTGGCTGCAGGACTGTAATAAGCACGGCCAATCATTTCATTCAGTCCGAACTTACCTACCTACCTGTCTACTTACCTGCCTGCCCTGTCCCCTGGGGCCTAAGTTTAGCCATCTCTTGCTGGTTTCTTCAACGTTGCCTACCTCCGCTTTGAATGTTTTCACCACACTCACAGTTTGAGACTCAGGTATATTCACCTCGCCGTCGTATTTGTTTGTGCTTTCAGGTCTGGTGTTGGTAACAGATGCGATCACAGCGATGGGTCTTCCTCCCGGTCGTCACACTCTGGGCCAGCAGGTCATTGAGATCCAGGGTCTCCACGCTTACGTGGCAGGTCTCACTTTTTTTTCAGTTTTAAAACATATTAACACAATAAAATTAGTAACATATAATCTAATATTGTAGGTATGTTTGTAGCCACACCTGTGAAATGAGATGTGTGGCCTTCCAAATCTGGATCTTAAATAATCCCCCCTCATCGGCCAGATTGACAAGATTGAGTTTTAATTGATAAATCTGTGTTTTGAACTCATCTGTAGTTTCACTCTTTGTCTCCTAGGCACCACGACCCTCTGCGGCAGCATAGCCACGATGGACATGTGCATAAGGCACTTTAAACATGCTTCAGGTGAGTTTGTGCGATTTGGTTTCCTGGTACGCTTTATATTAAAACTTTGTCAAAGATGAGACTAATTGCAGACATAAATATTTATAAATGTTGGAAATAATTTTAGTTTTATACAATTTTAATGCTTTATTTTTAATCCTCTTTTTTTCTGTAATGATAAAAAGCTTCTCAAAGTCAGATTTGTGTTCATTTATTCAGATGAACAGGAGACTCCCAGTACGGTCGACGGTTTTCCCGTGATGTAAGAATTATTACTTCCTGAGAAAACATGTTGCGTAAGTTAGAGTCAGTACCAAAGTGACGCAGATTCGTTACGACATTTAATTTCTGCTTATCGGTTCCTAACTTTGTGCATATTTCAGTAGCGCTCCCACTTACAATCCATAAAAGTGTAACTGATCTGCCAGGAGCTGCTACGCCGACCTAACGTCACGTCATTTGTTACGTCAGCAAAGCATGAAGAAGAGAGTCCTTCTGTTTCCAAGCGTTTACTTCAACACGGCGTGAATCTGAAGGAACGCACCGTGTTCAACGTGTCACGCTCTCCCAGCTACAATGATGCCCCAGATCCAGCTAACGCTAACAGTAGCAACGACAAAACACGGGTGAGCTGACGTTTAGCTTTTATACTGAAGGGAAACCAATGATGTCTACAAATGATTCAATATATATTTTTCTTAGAGAGGAGTCCCTGGAGACGCCGCTCTAGTGCAGAGACTCCTTTCACTTTAGCCGTGAGGAGGAAGAGGATAAAGGTCACCGAGCGCTGGCGAGATCTGTGGCGAAGGAACCAGAACCGAGATTCAATAAGAACTGGATTCAATAAAATAGAATCGGAATCCATAAAATAGAAATGATACCCGACCCCAGAAATATATCTCATCCGAATATGTCTCGCAACAAATTATTTCAAAATTAAAATTGTGGATAATGAATTATAAAACTCTCAGAATCCTGCAGCCATTTTTTCCTGGATATGGTCACAGATTTTGGAGAGAATTCCCTTTAACAGCCAGACCTCGGGTCCAGGTATTCAGCCCTAGCGTCCACTTAGCTTACCCCAACAACCTGTTTTGTGTGTGTTGACAGGCTGCAGTGTAGAGGAAGCTCTGGAAGCTGCCTCGCTGCATCCTGCTCAACTTCTGGGTATCAGCAACAAGAAGGGAAACCTGGACTACGGTTCAGACGCAGGTCAGGATTTACTGCATCAGCACACGCACAAGAAGTATGTTTACTGTATGTGTGTTGTATCTGTGACTGCACCACTCTGTTGCAGACCTGGTTTTGCTCGACGACGCCCTCAACGTCAGAGCCACCTACATTTCTGGAGAGGAGGTTTGGAGAAAGGGACCATAGAAGAAGAAGAAGAAGAAGAAGCCTTAACCAGACAGCTGGGAACTTTGGTGCCTTCAGGAGACTCAGTTTACCACAGAAACACAAATCTGTTGAATGTTTTAATTCATCAGAACAGGCAGTGATCTTTATCTTCAGTTGCTCTACATCCCCTTTTCTCCATTCGTCAGTTAAGAGTTTGTTTAGTCAGTCGTCTGTCAGTCAGTCAAACACTTTGGTCCAGGGAAAACAAAACAAAACTACAATCCGGGTTACTGTTGAAATGTTGTGCAGGACTTCATGGTCCTCGGATGATGATCTCTATTGACCTTGGGCGTCGTCCCGCCACTATGTGAAACACTTTAGTTCATGACGCCTCTAAAATACTGTACAACTCCCATCAGCCCCAGCTGCACTTTCTCATAAATTCAATTTATGTTCCGCTTAGATAGGAAGTCCAACTCAGACTGATGAAAGCTGGTTTACTGCTGAGCCTGACAAGCGGAGCCACATTTGGACAGGGTTAATATTACAGCAGCAGGCGGGTAATTAAATATTTATCACCCGACTTCCATCGTAATAAAAGTTTCAGCATTTTAGCCACTGGCAGATGACTGGAGCTGGTTCCGTGACATGCTGCCTAGCATTGATTGTTATGTACTGGTAATTATTTAGCAGCAATTTAATGATCAGCTCTGACAGCTGCAAACTACTTACAGTAAGAAAGAGACCGCTGCTACTACGCATCACAATAGGTCGGCTGTAGACCAGGAAAGACAGAATCCCAGCGGCACATTTACTGAACTGGTCTTGTTCTTGGAAACTTTTTCCTTCATTGCCTGAGTGATCGATCCTTAAATAACTCAGTAGCAGTAAACAGCTCCACAGTATGTGTAAAAACTCAGATATACATTTAAAATGTAAAGCTTCTCAGGAAAATCAGAAGGTAGTTGGGGCTGTAAACGTCCAAATGTGGCTCTAGATGTCCTAAAAAGGCCACCGTACAGAGGATAAACCTCTTTTAGATGTAGATTAAAAACTCAACCTTCCCTCTAACTTTACTTTTTTCGTTCTGTCCAGAAATGTTGTTTTCTTCAGTGTAACGGGCATTACGGCCTCACAGGACTGCAGGTTTGGCTACAGATTTGTAGTCTTGTTGGACCGAGGGACACGCAGCATCTTTGAATCAAATATCATCCAATTCTGAATCCGGCTCATCGTGTTAATTAATGTTCAACGGTGTGAATGTCTTGATGTGCATAGACGACGTGACAGATTCAGGATTTACGAATGATTATGCACTTACTGTGAGAGACAAGGTTGTCCTGCATCCAGAGGCTTTACAGTTTATTTTAATCACGTTACATAGTTTTGGTATTAATTTGGAAAAATCAACTTTCAGTGAATGTTACTGTAGCATGACTGTTCTTCTTCAAAGCAATAACATTTGTTATATTATGTGTTGTTGGTGTGGATTTCTGTTCTTGTACTGCAGTAAAGTAGGACTACCTACACGGTATACAGACACACACAACTACCAGTCAAAAGCTGCTCCGTCTTCCTTCATTAATATGATATATGATATATACAATTGTACAACTAAAGCTTCTGAGGGTGCAATAACAGGCTGTTCCAAGGTGTTTACTGTAGAAATGTGTTTCAAGGCTTCATTTCCTTCCATAACCAAAGAAGGTAAAGACCAAGTTTAGTTGGGCAATACTGAGAAATAATGTAAATTTCAGACATTTGCAATTTTCAGGGATAATCAAATAAAGTCAAGTGAACTTGGGTTAATTAAGTTTTCCAAGATGATAATTATTTTGCTAATAATCCAGTGAATCTCTGGCGTTTATAAAGACATTTGAACAACGTTAAACTACTTAAAATCTGAGAACTTCTGCTAGATTTTCTGGAAATAAAGTGCTGCTTTGTGTGTTATTTATATGCCGAATCAAGAAGAAAGCACTAACGATTCGTAAGAAAGACTAATCAATGTTTCACCAGGTGTTCACATATTTAATAATAAACCAGACAAAATTACTACTGGATTTATAATGGAGTTTGGTGTGTGGGGAGGGAAATGGAACTGGACGGATATGTTTCGAGGTTCTGCGCTTTCATTGTCCTCAGCCGTAATGGGGGAAGAAGATATTCATCTTGACCGGATTAGAGGTCGATACGTCCAGGCTGCTGCCCGGTGTCCTGTCCTGGAAATGTCCCTGAGGAGAAAAGCAAACCTTTGTCCACGGCGGCGAGCTGAAGGAGAGCTGCGCCAAGTCAGCTGCAGTTAGCCACCGGAAGTCCGACACCAGAGGGAAATTACCTTCAAAATAAAAGGTCTGAACACAAATAGAAGAAGGGTGGGTAAGGATGTAAATATTGGCCACTATATAATATATTAGTCTGATCTGAATTTCCCTAAAATGAATTAAAGTGGAATAATAATGCTAGATTGCTGCATTTCTGCTAAGCTTTACTGATGTTTCTGCTGATTGCTAGTTGCTTACAGGGGTCATGATTAGTGCCCGAACAAGAAAATTTAATCATTAACAAGTTTAATAATGGATTCATTGTCCAATCATCTAAGCATCTATAAAGAAAAAAATTCTCTGATGTCAGGATTTGATTCGTTATCTTGGCCAACGCGTTGTTGTTTTACAGTCGGTATCGAACAGTGTACGTGAGAAGATTTCTGATTATTTGTTATTTATGTGAAATATGGCACAACCACAAGATTTTTATAAACTGCTATTTACGACTGCAACCAAAGATTTTTATTTTACTTTTAATTCATTCACATTCAATTAAATTTTCTCAGTACCCATGGTCATGTCTTCAATGTGCTTGTTTTATCCAGCCAGGAGTCCAAAACCTCAAACGCTATTAAAATGTGCCATGCTTCATTTTAAATTATAATTTCATCAACACCCTAACCCCGTTTTGACAAAAAAAAAAGAAAAAAAAGTTGTAACCCATCAATACTTTTAATTTGAACATTGTGACAGGAAGTGTGTTTTTTTTTAATTCCTTGAGGCTTGACGGTGCTGATGAGAGGAGCCCGGTGGTGACTGTGCACATCGGGGGCTAAAATTAAAGAGGATGCATGGAGATCTCAGACAGCTGGAAGGACCATTCATCTCCTCCTTGCACAACGTGTCCTGTCTGCACACAGGTGAGTCCAGCTGCTCACAGAGCTGCTGCTGGTTTGAATGTCCTCTTGTTGTTCTGCAGTCTCTCACTCAGCCAGCAGCAGTACTGCAGGTGCACCAGGTTACCTGTAAAGTCTGTGCGAACTTCAGCATCAGCAGGGATCCATCTGCATTGAGCTACAGAGTTTTTGTTTTTTTCTTTAGTCGTGAAAATTATTTGTTTTATTCTTTCAAAGACACCCTGGCAAACCGGGCAAAGGAGGAGACAAATGTTATGTGATGTGATTTTGATTTGATCAGGACACAAAAGTAGTGGATGTTCTGTAGAGAGCATGTGTTTTCTGTGTCTCGCGCATCTGAAGCTGGAGCTCCTGAGGTTATCAGGCAGATTGCTCAAGGACAAATCTGTGGAGCGAGCTGAAGCAACCAGATACCAAAAATAAAAGCAAGACATGACTTCTGTTCCCTCTGTGAGACAAAGGAGCAGTCTGAGTCTTTGCAGGGCACTGATGCTAACTCGTCCCTGTGTGTCAATATCATGCATTTTTAAACTAATCCATATAAAACAAGCCCTCAGTTTGAGGCAGATTTTAGTTTTACATCAGATAAATGTGACATTATTATGTCGTGAATGTGAAACTACAGACCAGAGTTTACAGAATAATCATGATTTGAGACTGAAAGTTCATTTTTGACCTTGGAAACAGCAGCTGGCAGAACAGTCTCACCTCAGGGTCCATTTTGTAGCTGTTCTGGAGCTTTTGACACTGGACCATGGTCTTCCTCAGCAGATTGTGTTGGCCCAGTTGTTGATGTTCAAATTTCCATTTTCTCTGAGCCTTAAAATTTGAGACCGGAAATTCTTGATTTCTCGACAGCGGTTGAACAGAAAACAGCAGAATGAACTTTAAACGTTGGCAAACATAAACTTTATATTTATTATTTTACGTGAAAATAAATGCCTCTTGTTTGTTATTATATGGGAAACTGAAGACCGGGTGGCCTGAGGGCTGAAGCTCTCACCCAAACCTTAACTTTAATACAACTTAAACAAACTTTAAACCATAAATGTTGCAATTTTGTTATTAGACAAAACTGTAAATTCATCTTATTGTCCCCAAAAATAAGGCTGATCACAGGATTTCATACCGAAATTCAGCTAACAGAGTACATTGTTGATACTCTGGTTGTGTTAAATGCATAATGTGCAAACTTCTAAAATGCATCTTTTCAATTAAGGCTGAAACTACAGAGTATATATGTTATTGATTCATTTACAATTTTTTTAAATTTTGTATATATATTGTGAACAGAAAACACAACATAATGAGTTTGATATTATAAACGACAAAGAGAAAGCATCAAATCTTCATAATTTGAGATGCTGCAGTTTGTTTCAGTGTCACCAGTAGATGCTGACGCTGCCTCCCCATTCAGGACGCTTCCACCTGAGCCAGCAGCATCATGGGAGGTTCCACCTCCTCCCTTGTTGAGGAGGCCGAGGATGACGCTGGACCCCGGGGTGCAGCTTTGCCCCCCTCGCCCATCATGGGGTGTCTGAGGAGCAGCCAAAGCATCTCCATCCCCCGGCAGCTTCACCGACCCAGCAGGCACCGAGAGCGCAGGTAGGACTAAACCCTTCACGCCCGGACACGTCATTACATGTATGAGGGGTTAACAAGTCACGTGACCTAATCACATGACATTTAACATGTGGTAAATGTTGTGAAACGGTGGTAGTTTGGTTAAGTTTAGGCAGCAAAACCTTTTTAGGAAGAGATTTTGGTTTGGGTTAAAATAACTACATTATGTAAGTCACGTGAAGTTTGTAGAGCCTGGATAGGATCGGATATTTCGGGGTTTTCCCAGAGGACATGGGTTAGAGGAGGTGAAAAGCGGTTGTATTTCCAGATTTTGCTGCTCTGATTAATTACTGCAAAGCGATCAATTAATTACTGGCCTGCTGAGCTTAATCTTCCTTGTTATCGTACCTTTTACTGGGATCTCCTCACTTATTAAATCTGTGACGTTTGCTGTGTAATGGAGCAGCACTGCTTGTCCTCCCTACAGCGTAACAGGTCTAATATTATATTTAACAAAACCTTATTTCAGGCCTGACATGCAGGACAAACAGCCAAACTGTCCAGGCGTTAGCTGTCCTAGCTGTGCTAGGCGGTCCGGTGTGTCCTCAGTCATTCTTAAAGCGTCTTGTTTTTGTGAACTTTTAGTTTGACTGTTTACACATAACATCTCTTCACTGTTTATCTCAAGCTGTATCTTCCCCGCTCCCACAAACAAGACCCAACATCAACGGTTCTCAAACTTTTTCTATTATGCCCCCCTTCAGAAGCCGGAAAAAGTCCTTTCAAAGTTCAAGCATAATTAGTAAAAACGTTCTGAAATATAACTAGCAGTTAAATACTGCCTGAAAATGCCTTTAAAAAGGTTTATCTGCACATTAAGAAAACATGCAGTGCAATTAAAATATAGAAGAAACAAATGTGCATTGTCCAAAAAAAGAAACTTAGGATAAAAAAAACAAGCTACTGATTATATAATGACCCCAAAAACGTACAGCAGTGATCAGTAACAACTTCTTGACACAGTTTCTTTTTGGCAAAGTTTTCCGTTCTCTCCCTGTGAACAGAAAAGTTGATCTACAGGAGAAACAGATCTGAAAGCAGCGCAGAATGCCTGAGAGCTGCAAGGCTTTTTATATTTTGACATGTCACCTGTCACCTGAATTTTGTGTTTCCTTTTACATAAATAAAAGAAATTTCCACCATAAAGTGTTGCAGAAACTTTCACCAGAATGCAGGAAATGTTTAATGATCAGAATTTCCTGGGGGAGGTCCCCACAGACTCCCCGCGCCTATATCTCAGCATTGAAGATAATCTTTTAAACACTGTTTAAGGATCTTTTTGTCTCGTTCTCCTGAACCTAATGTCGCGTAAGGTGATGTCTCACGACCTAATTGTCTCTTCACACCCTTAATCTGAGCCCCTATTGTTCCCACAACTTTTAAAAACAAAGTGACGCCCTTGTCAGCGGTGTTAAAAGGTGCGCTCGGTACGTGTGCTAAACTCTGAAATATTTGTCCCCTCTCCTGATGAATCTAAGGTGTGTGTATAAGTGCATACATGTTTTACGTGCGTGAGCGTGTGGTAGGCTGCGCAGAGATAGCATCAGCAAGCTCTTGTTTTTTTAATTTCCCTACATAAATCTTATTAGTTCCACTCAATACTTTTCCCCTAATCACGCCCCCCTGCAGTGGCTCTATGCTCCCCAGCTTGAGAAGCACTGCTTTAATTCCTACACTGGGGACAGCAACCCGAGAGACGGGCTTATATACGTATGTATAGGTTGGATTTGAGAGGGAGAGCGCTGTGGTCTTGTTCCTGAACTTTAGGTATAATAACTTCATTTCTTGGAGGTGCAAACACTCGTCTGCTACACAAGCCAGCACAGCGCTCACTGGAGGTCACAGGCCATTAATGCCAACGTAACTGCACGATCAGCAAAAAGCAGAGATGCACTTCTGCTCTCCTCAGCTGAGATTCTGTCCATGGATGTCACCAGGAGAGGTGGCAGTGCGCCGACACAACTCAGACAGGGCGGAAATTAATCTCTAGAGACAAACGTCTTAGATTTATCCAGGTTTTTGCTCCACAGACGTACCTCAGTAACTCGGTAAACGTGTTTCTTGGAGCTGTCGTCCTGATTTGAGCTGTAAACAAACCAACGCTGTTCTTCACCAGATGTGACCCAGCAGCACGCAATCCAAACACGGGTCAAAGGCCAGCAAAGGCGCTCAGTCCTATGTTCTATGTGTGAAAATGAGTGATCGTGATGATTTATTTAACACATTGCACCTTAAATGTGACGACTGAACGGAGTCGTTGATCCATTTATATTCTACACTTGTGAGGGCTTGAGGATGTGCTCATGAATTTAACATGACTTAGCAGATATAAAGTAAACCCCAGCCTTCCCGAGTTTTGTTCAAATCCACTTATTAATTATTACTGTATCTCTGTCTAATGTGCTGCGTATAGTCTGTACTCTCTGCTGCCACATTGTCCCGACCTCCATCAGATTTGGTCCTAGCAGGAGTCAAGTTACTCTCTGACAGGAAACGTAACGCTACCAGGGAAATCCCCAAAGATTCAACTGTAGACGGGCGTCTGGAAAGACGCGCACGAGCTTGGCTGACAAGAAATTCACAGTGCTGTGAAAATCTTCTCAGCATCAAGTAGGTGGTGGAAGAGCTAGAGCAGAAATAGAAACCAACAATGCTGCACATTGTGATTAATATTAATAATAATAAACGTTATTTATTCTGCATCTTTCAAAACCAGGTTACAAACCAGGGAACGGGAAAACCAAGAAAAAGGCAATCAACACTATAATTACATAAAATCTGGCAAATAGAAAAAAAAAAGAAAAAGAAACTTTGGACACATTGATAAAAGGCTTTATATATATATATATATACATAATATAATGAATACCAACTCTGGAGCACATTTGCAAAGAAATGTCCCAGAAGGTTATTTTAATAGAAGCAGACCTGTGAAAATAAGAGTTAAAATTCATTCTCATGTAAAAGTAACTTGATGTACTCAGAAAGTCGTCCATTAAAAAACTATTTAAGAAGAAAGTTTAAGTAAATTATCTTCCTGTGTTTCATTGTCTTTGTCTGATTACACTTTAAAACGCCAGGTTCAGTGAATAAATGAAATATGTAAAACTCTTTCACTTACTTTGAGAGCAGCTTTGGTTTACAGTCGAAACTATCAATGTGTGTTTTATAGGAAATAATGAAGGTGTACTGGGAATATGCAAAGGAGTGTAGGGCTGTCGAATCAGAATCGTCAAGTCCTGGTCAAAGTCGACTGAATCATGTGTGCCAAAACAGTCCTGACCCATTGAGGAAGCAGCATCAACTTTTTCAGCAGTCTGACCTACAGTAGCTCGTCTGTTGGCTCGGACCACACGGGCCAGCCTTCCCTCCCCACGTTTATCAATGACCCTGTCGCTGGTTCGCAGCTTTTCCTTCCTTGCACCACTTTTGATACACAGAGGTGTGTAGAGTAGCTAAACTCTGTACTTAATTAAAAGTACTGTTACTTTGCAAAAACAAGTACCCAAGTAGAAGTAAAAGTGGTCATCAAAATAACTACTTGGGTAATAGTATTGTGGCAGAAAGCAGGAGCAGTTTGATAAACTGTGTGAAAGCCTGACAAAGCGTGGGTATGGTCGCCCTGAGATGAGGCTGCACTAAATTTTCATCTGTAAATATTAGCAGATTGTGCTATTTGAAAGCCGAAGGACAACAAAGCATTAGCAGACTTGGGACCAGCTGACCGCCTACCTCGTAGCAGATCACGGACGCATTAAAACTACTCTGACAAGTACAATTTACTCAAAAAGATACTTAAGTACATGTAACACAGTAAATGTAACTAATTACTACCCACCCCTGTACTCGGTACTGACCACTGACAGGTGGCATGTTAACGAGATAACCTGTCAGTGGTCATAATGTTATGGCTGATCGGTGTATCGCCGAGTACAATATTGTCGTAGAACGATAAATACAAATTTCTATAAAAAGGAAGTCCATTTGATCTTTCAGGTGCAGATTAGACTCCAGTAAACACATTAAACACCCTTCAGTTAACGTAAAGACTCGTTGTTGTTTACAAAATGAAACTATCAGCTGTTTTTACCCATACAGTAGGATAGAAACTTCATTAGCTCCTCGTCACAGAAACACCTGCATCTTTAGAGACAGTTTGCGCTGCAGTAACCCGTCCAGGTCGGGCCGCGCTGGAAGTTTCAGGCTTGATGCCAAAGCTGCTAAAATGTGGGCCAGCCTCCACAGAGACGTCTCGCTGGCTCCTCCAGTCTAAATTTCCCCCTGGATGCCAGCGCAGAGATAATCTGGGTCTGTCCTGGAACATAAATTTTAGATGTTTAACCGTGTTTTTGCACCAGATTCAGAGAACTGAACACTCTGCAAACACTGTAAACTAATCTTACTGGAATAATACACGAGGATGGTCTCATCTATCTGTGTCTGTGAGGGACCAGTTGGAACAGTTAATGTTGAGACTGTAGTGCAGCTTCTTGTTTCATTTCCATATTCATGCATTTTAATTTTGTCCCCCGAGCCACCTCGGGGTATAGAAAAATGCAGGAACTGCTAATGCACCCATTTATATTTGGATGTTTCCCTCATCTTCCCGGCTTTCTCTTTCTTTTCTCTCCTTAAGTTCCATAAAACCAGAGTTCAGCTCTGATATATTTCACATTACACTTGCTATTAGCAGATACCTGATCAGTGAATTTTACCATTAAGCTGTGTGTTAGTTTTTTGGAGGATGCTAACACTATTTCAGAGGATGACAGCTCAGTTCTTTAATCAATTACATCATAATTATCAATTTTGAGAGTGATGGCAGTTACTGATTCAGGGCAATACAAAATAATACTTTATTGATCCTAGAGATTAAATTCACATGTTATGGCAAAAAATACATGAAAACAATTAACAAAAATACTTCAGGACTAAGATATAAAGGAGATTAATCGCGATAAAAAATTTTAATCGTTGCCCAGCCCAGCACTAATAATAATAATATAATAATAGTGCTGTGTTTTCTCTCTAGTTTCTCTTCCGGCTCGATGCCCATGCAGAGGAGCCAGTGGGCGTGTGGCTGCTGTACTTTCCTCAACGCAGCCGGGGCCCCCCCGCTGCTCCATCTGTGAAGCCCCACGGCGAAGATCCGACACCCGGTGGTTGTGGCCCGGGACCAGCAGGGAGCAAGGTCGTTGGTCCTGCCCGCGCTGTACGCTGGCCAACACGGCTGACAGCCTGGCCTGCTCTCTGTGTGGCTACAAGGGAGCGCTGGACGGACCCCGGGGGTCATCTGAAGACTTGCCCCGGCCCCAGCGCTCCAGTAGCTGCTCCGGCCCTCTGAGGCCATCATCGGCTGAGCCGTGCAGGCAGCAAAATAAAAAGCAGCCTGAAGATGCAGATAAAAGCAGCCTGGTGTGGGAATGTTTGAGGTGCACTCTGCAGAACACTCCTACCTCCATGTCCTGCTCTGCTTGTGGCGGACCACGCAAACTGTCCCTCCCCCAAATCCCCGTCGACGCCTTGCTCGTGCCTGAAGTCTGCGATCAAACCGGAGTACAACAACCAGAACCTGCAGCACGGGCGCTATCCCTGTCCATCTCAACCCGAGGAGAGTGTTTACCAGTGGAAGCTTCATATCCGCACACAAGCTCCTCAGGGCTCAGTGACGCGTCTTCAGGTCATAATAATCCTCTTCCCTGCAGTCGCAGAGAGGTGCCGCCTCCAGAAGGTGGCCTCAGTCCTTCTCCGTCAACGCTCGCCATTTCACATCTCTCTGCCCAGCCAGAGCTCCTACCCAGCCGACGGCTCAGCATCCTGAAGGAGGAAATGTCCCCGCTGTCGCCCGCACCAGACGCCTCCGCATCGTTTCCGCCATGTGTCGTCCCCGTCAACAGGACAGAGGAGTGGTCATGCCTGGCTTGCACTCTCATCAACAAGGTCAAAGCCAAACACTGCCTGGCCTGCCACACCCCTCAGCAGCAGGTCGCGCCGCTTAAACTAGCCAACCAGAGGAGGAAGGAGAGCATGCTGGTGGAGGAGCTGCGACAGAGTGATGAAGGAGAGGCCAAAGAGCTGTGGGAGAACATCGTCAGCTTCTGCAGAGAGGTTTGGACACACCTCAGTTAGAGTTTCACCTGTCCAAGATAAAAGTTTGTTTGTTTCTTCAATCTTAAACTCATCTTAAATCTCAGTTTAACGCCTGGATGTACCTGCAGGGTCTATGACATCACATCTAGGTCTGGGTATGAAACTTGTAGCCTCCAGGTCACACACTGACTTTGGTAGTAACAACACCATGTACCTCTCTGTCTCTTTTACTTCAACATTTTTGTCAGTAGCATACTCCAGCTGAGAGTAAACATCTTTTTCAACAAATCACAAATTAAATTTCTAATGCAGTCCTATAAACTCTTTCATAAAAACAACCTAAATGGCCCGTTAACACAACCCCAACACGAGACACTGGTACTGAAAAACATGCGTATACACAGAGATAAGAGAAGAATGCAAATCATGTCAAGAAACATTGCGGGGTTGGCAAGAGAGTAAAAGTCGGACCTTTCAAACGATTCGAGAGATTCTTACATTTCCACAGAAACGCCTCCAGAGATTCGGTGCAGCTGCTGTGAAGGCCCTGTCACCGAAGCGCTGTTAGTAGCTCTTGATCTGTAGATCTGATGGGATGTTCTGCAATGTAGCTCGGGGGGCGAGGCTACGCAGGGCTTTGAATACAAAGACAAGACGTTTGGAAGGGATACTTAACATGGAGCCAGTGCAAAGAAGCCAGTGTAGTTGTAAAATGATCCCTGTTTTGCAAAAGAATTCTGGCCACAGCATTGTGGATCAGTTGTAAGCGGTGAATAGAGGCCTGGTTGATACCAAAGTACAAATAGTTGCACTAATTGAGTCTAATTAATTATAATAATAAAAAGACCTTTAAAGGTGAATCTTTAGGTGACAAGAACTTTCTGATCTTGGTTATGATTTGACAACTGTGTTTACCTTTCTATCAAATTTCAGACTAGTGTCAAATGCATTAATTGGATAACTGGTTGAGGGACTGGGGAGCGGTGCTGGAGACGGATCAGCATGATCTCTGTTTTGTTCTCATTTCGTTCAAAAAACACCTCGCTGTAGCATCTGAAACACCAGTCGTGGCAGCGTTTTACCGTTTTAACAAGCGAATCTGAGTATTAACCAGACGTCTGGGTTTATACTTGTCACACAAGTTGTCTGTAACATTTCTTTTTCTACAATGCACTTGAGGTCCAGTTGTTTCCTGTGACTGGATCCACTCTTTCCCAGAACAAAGAGACGTTTGTGGACGACAGCTTCCCTCCTGGTCCGAAGTCCGTAGGCTTCCCCGTGGACGACAGCGTCCAACATCGCGTCAAGAAGTGGCTTCGTCCTCAAGAAATCAACTGCTGCAACTTCAGAGAACGCACGGTGAAGTGGTCTGTCTTCCGCACGCTTCGCCCATCTGACATCCTGCAGGGACTTCTGGGTAACTGCTGGTGAGCTAACTCAGCTCCACACATTAAAGAGCAGAACAGTTACTGCTGAATCCAAGCATACATTTTTTTAATTTAAATTTTATTTAACCAAATGATCTCATTGAGATTTAAAACCTCTTTTTCAAATATATATATACAAATGTGTGTATATATATATATATATATATACATTATAGACTAGTTACTGTCGTTTGAGAGTAATTAGTTATATTACAATATTACTGTCTCTGAACGCTTTCCACTACTTTTGTGTTAAATTATATGAATCCCGTCCCCATTTAGAAAGACACTGTGAGAATTTACGCACGTGGTAAAGCGCATAACGTCAATGATTATTTGAATCTCCCGACACTCCGACAGGATCAGTCAGGATGAACAGACAGCAGCCTCTCTGATCAGGAAATTAATTCATTAAAGTGCAGACACATAGCCAATAGAAATCTATTTACGCATGATCCATCAGTGGAGCTACCGTCTTGTCAAGAGGAACCGAGCAGGAAATAACGTTACTCTTATTACTCATGGATTTGTTTTTCTGCTGCCGAAAAGCTTCTCTGTGTTGGTGAATTATATATTAAAAAAAACACAGCGTAATTTCGTGTTAAAATGCGTTGTAACGCACGTTATTGAGATTGTAACGGGTATAACATTACGTTTTTTTAAATTTTTATTACTGCGTTACAGCAAAAAACAATTCATTACTGTAATTGCTTACTTTTGCAATGCGTTACTCCCAACACTAATACTAAACTAGCATTTGCGGCATAATCCCTCAACCATGTGTGCTTTCACATAGCGATCCGGCTTTCTGAAACCATCTGCACAGGAAAAGACCGCATTTCATACAGACATAATTCTACCTATGTTACTACCAACGTTCCCGGCTCCGTACCTTTCATACAGCTCAGCGAGCCGGCATATTGGCGTAATACTCCCAGAAAATAAGGTAGTGTGAAAGCACCTAAAGAAGGAAGAGAAAGGGTTTAACAAAATAAAACAGCAAATAATAACACTTAAACCCCAAACCACGACAGGAACTCTCTGCAAACAGTTTGGAAATAAGAAAATACTGGTTAATCTTTTAAAAATGTTTCTTGTGCTTGTACAGACAAGCTGAGATCAAATCTGTGCGTGTTTCATGAATAAGGGTCAACGTTTTAATGTGAAGTTATGAAGCAATTTTTATTGAGGATATGTAATGTAGTGAATTAATGAGCTCATGCCTCTTAATAATAATAACACATGCAAGCATCCTTAGCATCTCAAAAAAGGGTGGTGTCGAGTGAGTTATCCTGACTAATGTAACTCATGTAGCCCTACAGTATTACCTCTACGATAACAGCAAATTATTCTGCCTACTTTAAGACTTTACACACACAGAGTGAGTGATTCCTGCAGGAAACAGTAAACACCCTTTCAGTATCAGACCCTCACCGCTGCGGGCTTGAAAGGTTGCAGCTGTATTATTAAACTCCAGTGTGTGTGCTGGGCTGAATGTTTCGGAGAACAGGTTCCTGAGTGCCTTGGCTGTTCTGGCTGAACGACCCGAGCTGGTGGAGAAAGTGATGGTGACTCGCTCGCTGTGTGCAGAAGGAGCCTATCAGGTGCGTCTATGCAAAGACGGCTCGTGGACCACAGTGCTGGTGGACGACATGCTGCCGTGTGACGAGAACGGCCACCTCCTCTTCTCTCAGGTGAAAAATTCAGCTCTGAACTGTTTCTTGTGTTCACGTGTCAAGCAAAAAGTAAATGTGCCACGTGTCAAACATGCATCACTCTCATATTCCCATAGGAACTGTTCCCTAACAACTTAATAAAGATTAATACCACTGCTCCAAAAGAACATAATAACATGAAAATGAAGTGTGGGCTATTAAATGTCAGATCCCTCTCTTCAAAAGCTGAACTAGTTAATGAACTAATATCAGATCATAATATAGATTTGTTCTGTTTGCCTGAAACCTGGCTGGGACATGATGACTGTGGCACTGGACTGGTCGGTGCCTCGAGGACTGCAGCTATTTTTCATTCAGGCCTTTTAGTCAAGTCAAAACCTAAACTAAGGTCTGGCTCTTTTGAAAGCCTTATTCTTGGTATTTTAAACCCGACCTGGAGACCTATGCAGATTTCCAGATTTTATTTGTTATCGTGTACCGTGCTCCCGGTCTTTACTCCCCGTTTTTATCAGAATTTGCAGAATTTTTATCCGACTTAGTCCTTAAAACAGAAAAAGTGATGATTGTATGTGATTTTAATATTCATGTGGACGTCAAGAATGACAGCCTCAGCACTGCATTTAGTTCACTGCTTGATTCGGTTGGCTTCTGTCAAAGAAAAAGAGAGCATCGCGGAAACTTGAGAGGAAATGGCGTCTTACACATCAAGAAGATTCTCATTCAATGTGGCAGGATAGATTGAAAATGTATAGGAAGGCCCTCCGCAGCGCCAGAGCAGCCTATTACTCAAAATTAATAGAGGAAAATAAGAACAATCCCAGGTTCATCTTCAATACTACAGCCAGATTGACGGGAAGCCACAGTTCTAAGGAACAATGTGTCCCTCTTGACCTTTTCACGTTTTTATGAACTATTTCAACAACAAAATTTTAGTTATTGGAAATATAATTCAGCACCTCCTGCCTTCAATGGAAGCCGACGTGCCCTTTATCTCCTCAGAAGAACCTTTAAAACTCTATGGATATTTGGACTGTTTTGCTACCATGAACCTCCACCAACTTACTTCAGTTGTGTCCTCGTCCAAACCAACAACCTACCTCACAGACCCCATCCCAACCAAACTGCTCAAAGAGGTTTTGCCCTCAGTTGGCACTTCTTTGTTAAATATTATCAACCTTTCCTTGACAACAGGCTATGTACCTTAGTTTTTTAAGGAAGTGGTCATTAAAAAAACTTCTTGATCCAGGGGTTTTAGACAGTTACAGATATCATAACCAAGATCCTTGAAAAATACTGTGGCAAATCAACTCTGTGAATTTTTGCATAGCAACAACTTATTTGAAAAATTTCAGTCAGGGATCAGAATACATCATAGTACAGAGACAGCACTGGTGAAAATCTCTAATTATCTTTTAGATCAGATAAGGGACTAGTCTCTGTATTGGTCTTGTTAGATCTAAGTGCGGCAATATCACCATATTTTACTACAGAGACTTGAACACTTGATCGGCATTAAAGGAACTGCTTTAAGCTGATTAAATCTTATCAGATCGCACCCAGTTTGTACATGTAAACAACAGCACAGCAGAGTCAGCCATGGAGTTCCACAAGGTTCAGTCCTTGGACCTATATTATTCACCTTATATATGCTTCTGCTAGGTAATATCATTAGGAACCACATTATAAATTTACATTGTTATGCTGATGATTCTCAGTTATACCTTTCTATCAGAACTGACGAAACCAACCAGTTAGCTAGGCTTCAAACGTGCATCAAGGATGTGAAGACCTGGATGTTTTATAATTTCTTGATGTTGAACTCTGAAAAAACCGAGGGTGTGGTACTTGGGCCTTGCCCCCTTTCGATACACATTGTCTGCAGAGACAGTTGCTTTGGATGGCATTGCCATGGCCTCCAGCACCACCATGAGGAATCTGAGATCTGTT